>NW_008675308.1:32132-33541 GCF_000695815.1 Acanthisitta chloris
AGGGACTCCACAGCCCAGAACATAATGAAGAATTCCCCCCTGAACAATGTTGTGTTGTATGCTTTGAAATGAGCTTAATTAAGGAGAGAGAGTTTGATGAGGCAGCTTGCACTTCAACTTCTGAAAAACACTGCAATTTAACATACTTAAAAACAAATGTTGTGCATCAGCCCTGAACTGAACTTTAAGCTTTCTTTTGCTCTACACTTTTGAAATGAAAAAATTCAGCATATTTGAACCAAAGCTATTGGAATTTTTTTTTGGGTGTGAAAACATTTAATGTTCTAAACTTCTATGCAAAGAGAAGGTGCTGAAATATAAACCTTCTCCTGGGCTGGAAATCTGAAATTTGATGTTATGTTGAAAGGAAATTCTTATTGGCATGTAGTCTGAGCTGTAGTGGTCCTACAAGTGTGTTTGAGATAATTACTGTATTTACGTAATTTTTTTGCTTGCTCTCTGCACATTGAAGTTCTTGCATAGGCCTTGTTTTATCCTCCTCATGAGAATCCCACCCTACCTGGCACTTCTAGCATGCTTCTCTCAGGAAAGTTAGGAGTTAAGTGTTTGTGAAGACACCCAGTCCTCTGAATTGCCTTTTTTGTGGATCCACAGACTATCTTTTGGATGATGACCAAAAGGAAGGATGACAAAATGTATCTCAACAAATACCAAATTTAGGCATCTTTGAGCAAACTGAGATTCCCAGTTATGCACTTTCTGATAGCAGAGACACAATGAAAGATCAAGTGTGATGTGTATCTTACCAAGACGCATAAAGACACGGGTGTGAACTTAAGTCAGTAATTGACACTTGAATAGATGATTGGGAGAAAGCACAAGATACATATTTTAAAGGAGAGAACCTTACAAAAAATTTGTTTTATTAAGTGATAAAGAATGTAATTCAAAGTCCAGGTGATTGGATTAAGCTTGACAACAATAAGAAAAATTCACTTGTTTTGTCAAAAAATGTGTCTGATATTGGGGAAGAAGAGTATCAGACACAGCTTTAAAGTAAAGAAATGAGATTCTTCAGAGAAAGCAGACTTATTTCCATACTCTCATGACAGCAATGGTTGCAATTAATGTTTTAAATTTCTTCGTTTACTTCTGCTTGATTTTCACAATAATATTAATTGTGAAAATAATTCCTTCCTCTATAGATTTGCAGTTGGTATAACAGGTGTGATTTGGAAAGACTCTTGGAATGCAGCACATGCCACTTGTCTCCTCTATGAATATGCTCGTGGTCTCCAGAGAGGATAAATGAGAAAAAAGGGAGCTAATTCCACTCACTGCTCATAGTGGCCAGATGGCCAGATGTCTCAGCCACTGTTGGCTGTGGACAGTTAATTTGAGTCAGTGACATGCTGTACTAGATCTGGGTAGTATTCAATAGCTTTGTT
>NW_008675308.1:33551-57167 GCF_000695815.1 Acanthisitta chloris
CTGTGACCTCTTCTGTGCATGCCAGGTTAGTAGAGGAAGAGCTGTGGCTGAGCACTGATGTGCTTTGGTAACCTCAGCACAAAACAGAAAAGAAATAATTATTCTGGGTAGCGACTTATAGAAACTATGTGAAGACATGCCCACAGTATCAAGAGACGTCTGAGCTAAGAGAGACCTCTTGCCTACTGCAAACTGTGGCTGTGCTGCTTCCCAGCTGAATATGTTCAAATGATTAATGTCTCCAAACTCAGCTCCTAGGTTTAAAAGCATAGTTTATTTAATGCAGAAACAGTGCAAGTGAATCATTGTTTTGAGTTATACTTGAGCTCTTTCACAATTTATGTCATTTCTGTCCAAAGCCAGAGCTGGATCCAGCTGCTGCATGGACAAGCCGTTGTATGGCTGGCAACACAAACCACCCTGGACCATGCTGGTTCTCCCTGGCTCTCCCAGCAGGCTGTGTGTTTCTCTATTTTATTAAGTTTAAGACCTTAAAATATTTACTTGACTTTTTGCTTTCCTATTAAAAAATGATGAGACAGATTGTTTCTAGTATTTGCAGGATCTCTTCAGCTTGTGAGGTTGCCTTTCCCTAAATTACAAAGCACAGTCTTTAAGGAGAGAGATGAGTATCAGGTCACACCACTGTGAAGCTAAACCAGAACTCAGGTCAAACAACACCTTGTTGTTGTTGAACGTACAGGGCCATCCCCAAAGTGTCTCTGAGGAGTTATATTCTTAAGTCCGTTAAATGTTAGAAGCCCTTTTAAACATCCATCTTTTCATGGTATTTTGGAAACTCTAGTGTCGTCCAGAAGGAAAGGGAGCTGTTTCCATCCTGCTGGAAGTGCAGGGACACTTGGAGGCTAATGGAGGCCAGCAGGAGACAACAGCCAGCACCACCACAGCTGAAATCCTGCCCCCTAGAAGAAGGTTGCTGCTTTGGGAAAAGGGACATGGTATGCCAAAACCCCAGGAAGAGGAGGAGCCCAGAAACAGCTGGGAAGAAAGGGCAGGGATAATGGCAAGGTGGGATGGTAACTGAAACTGTAGGAAAGTGGGGGAGAATGACAGGTGTCCAGAATGAATGGTGACCAAGTGAAGCACTTGTAATTAAGTTTGTTGCTTCCTGGGCAGAAGAAAACATTAGACGATACACTCTGTTTGAGGAGTGTTAGAGTAGCTGTCAGCCATTATTGAGAAAGGTCTGAAGACTACAGGTTGGCAAGACACTAATGCTAACTTTATTTTGTGCACTTAGAATACTTTAAATGCAAAGAGACAAAGAATGCATGTAGCTGTTTGCCAGACGTTTATGCTTCAGAAATATAGTCAAGCTATTGAAGCCTTGATGATATTCTTGACCCCACTAACTGAAAAATGCTTCAGCTATGATTTTGAGTCTTTGTTCATTATATTAACATCAAATGCATCTTCAGTAATCTCACAGCGACGTGTTAGATGAGGAAATTCAGACATATGAGGTTCAATGATTCCTATGAATAAAAGAGGATAGTTTTTTCTGGTGCAGACATGATCAAAGATTTAAAAGTACCACAGCACGTGCACAATGATTATGTTCTGTATTTACGTTCGAGATAGTCTTGGCAAACAGAAAATAATTCCTTACTGGGAGCAGACTAGGTACTGGGGTCAAATTCATCGGTATGCTCTGTCTGCTCGGTGATCTGTCAGAGAGTGCAACTGATTTGTGTTGTCAGAGCAACAGAAAGCAGCCAGGAGTTACAAGAGAAACTGGACCAACATGTGCTTTTTATTTTTTTTAAAAGTAAATTAGGAAAAAGCAATCAGTGTCAAGCATCACAAAGCTGATAGATGCTCTACAGTCAATTTGACATGACAGACTGACTTTTCGGAGGCTGCTACAATTGCTTAAACCCAAACTACTCTCGAGCATAATTGCTGTAACAAGTGTCCATCCACTAGCCGTATGCAGGGCTGTCATTCACCTTTTCTCTGCAAGCAGCCAGAGGCAAGTGAAACCTCATGTACAGCCAGGAGAGGAGCTGTTTTAGCCCTGGATTTGGTAATCTAATTGTGGGCCACAATCCCAATTATTATCCTGCCCTTTCTTGTGCTGTATGGAGTTTCCCTTCATAGGACAATTCACATATTACTCCTAAGTGCTGTGCCAGTCCCTGAAATGCTGATTTAATGGGTACTGGAAATGTGGTTGGGAAGGGGTTAGCTGCTTTGAAAGTACTGTCCTCTGTGACATGTTGAGGCAAGGGTGTCACCTTGGTCACAGCTTCACTCCTGTACCCCACATGCATACTCTAAAGGCAATTTTGAGTATTTGTGGTTGTTTACAACTGATTATATATATTGTCTCACCTGCCAGTAGATGTTTGTGTGCTTGCTTAAAATTGCTCCAATTCAAATTACTTCATTTGCAGACACACTGTGTTTTGTCTGTTTAAAGCAGCCTAAATAATTTTGACAAAAACAAATTATGGACTGATTGCCTCAGAGAGGTTGGTCAGCAGATGTGACTGAAGAGTATCTTCCAACTGAGGTCAGTCAAGAGCTTTAGCATGGCACTTAGCTTTCAATGGCATACAGGCCTGAAGACGATGTGTGTGCACTGGCTCAGACAGCCTTCTGGTCATCTGCCCTGTGCCAGCTGCCACCCTTTGCCTGGGATTCAAAGCCTTGCTTCAGCCGAAATAAAGGCAAACAATGTGGTTTCAATCATCAAGAAAAAAAATCTGCCTGTGATTATTTCTAAAATTGTTGTCCCTTCTATATTAACTTACCTCTACACAGGGAAGAGCCAACAAAGAGAACATTGCCAAATAGTGCAGAAAAAATGGAGAGGTCAGTAACTGTATTAGGACTTGGGAAGCAGGAGAGCCTAGAACAGCAGCAAAGCTTAGCTCCAGAACAGGAACTTTAGATGACACTAATACTCAGACCAGTATTGTCATCTTTTGCATCAAATACCTGAGTAATAGAAAAGATTTTATGATTTTTGTTTTCCCAGTTAATTGATTCCTTTTGTTTGACTTTTAGGTTTACAAGGAGATGTACATGCTTTCTCTACCCCTGAAAAGTTCATGAACACAGTTTTCTAATGTACACAGTACCATCCTCTCTAGACGAACTGAGAAGTGATCAGGCCCTATAAAACTGGCAAATAGAGAAAATCTGGTTCTCTCTCTTTAACTGACAATAGGATAACAAAGATACTGATACTTGTTGATATTATTATAGGAATGCAGACAAGAATGTCAAGTCCCTCGTTTTATTTTTTGTTTTGTTCTTGCTGATTAGTGAAAATTGAGGGTGAGATGTAACCTATTGAGGCTTCAGATCAAATCAGTAATTGAGACAAATTCCAATCATGAAAGGACCGCCTGATGTTTAGAAATCATTAAAGGCTGAAAATTACTCTCTGTAAGGGATCTGGAATAAAACAGTTCTTTGGAAAATAAACAAAAACTTTAGATATTGCTTTCAGAAATTCTGCTGTGAGATTGATTGTGCAACTGCCAGTTTCATAAAAATTTAAGTTGTTTGAATTAATGTCCTGACCACAGCAAACAGGCAGCAAAGGGCAACTGAACTTGCTTCCAGCTGTGCAATGATCAGTGACTTATTAATTGGCTCTGTAAAATTAAAATTTCTTGCTTATTTTTTACTAAGGCAGAATGAAGTTACTGCTGGTATTACTACATAATATATCCAAATGAACAAACGTTACCTTTTGCTGTATACAATGTGGAAGTCGTTTTGTTGGTATTTTATGATTCATTCTTCTAATACCAATGTATGCAAAAAATCATGCCTAGGAGAGGTACCTTTATTTTGGGGTTTGTTTTCTATTTTCTTTTGGTTTCCCATAGTTAATCTGATAGAAGGCTTCACACCAAGCCTTGGTGAAAATGAGTTGTAGTGGTTTGTTCTTTGATGTTTTCCAGAGAAGCATCAACAGGAGCATTTTACTTGGGGAGAGCAGCTTATCAGATTTCCTGCTAAGCAAAAGTGTTGCAGCTCGAAAGAGAGACAATTAAACAGGGATCATTAATCTCTTTCAGAAAGAGAGAGCACTGGATATACTGCAGCAGCTAAGCTTGTTGAGATATTGCTGCCTCTTTCCTGCTGCAGGTTTTTCCCTAGTTCCCTTAGTAGTTCATGTAGTGAAAAAATACCCACCAACTTTCAGTAGGTTCTATTGAACTGGGAGACCTAGTAATTCTTCTGTGTTGGCCAAACAGGGGGCTGGTAATCTGCAATGGCAAAGCTAGCCATCTGGCTGGGACCAGCTGGCTTCCACACTGTCAGGCATAGTGTGGTGCATGTCTGTGGAGCATGGGGTGTTGCAGCAAGCTGAATTCTTCTACTTATTTATCTCCTGATGGATGTTACCCAGGGAAGGACTGACAGAACATGTCAATACTCCTACCAGCTGCCTCTCTGTCACCATGTAGCTATAGGACTGAGTCTCACTGTTCAGCTTATAGTGCGTTAATTTTTATTTCTCTGGAAATACCATTCTTCTGGGATCAGGAGAGAAAACACTAATAATAAAACATTTTTTCTTTAGCCTTGCCATTCTTATTCACTTATTCTACCTTCTTTAAAGTGTTATATTTTGTCCAGGGCCTCCTGGCAACTTGTTTCTTAGTAGGAGAAGCTTTGCATAATGCTGTCCCTATTACCCTAACAATCAGAAATCTTTAAGTCTTCCTCACACTACAACCCAAATCTCCATCATAGTTGCAGTGACTTCCAAAGGTATTAGTTCTCTTGTTGCATTACATCAGGATATAACAATATGAGGAATTTAGAAGTAGTCTTTTTTGCACAAGAGTTTTATGACCTGTAGAAGATGCAGGACCTGAACTAACACCTTCATTATCCACCTCCTAGTAACATTTTCTTTCAAGGAGGGCTCAGAGATACTGTCAAGGGGAGATTCTGTGGGAGATGCTGATGTAAGTTTTGCCACAGTGCACATTTGCTTCATTTCTCAGCATATTACTGCTCTGGACTTGGGCAAAGGCACAGATCTTGTACTCCAGAACAGCCTAGAGAGTAAAGAGCAGATACAGACCTTAAGGCATTAGGCCAAGTGGTCAGCCTGATCAGATTTCTTGATCCAGACTTGTCATCAGTTTATTATTCTAGTTTATTGAATACCATCAATAGCTCCATAAAGTATATAATAATTAACCTACAAACTTCATCTACAAGCAGAAAATCATGCAGGTAGGTATTTGAGATAGATTCTTACTGGTTGTGAAACTGCAATGTAATAGAAACAAACAAACTGCAGCACAGCCAGCTACTGGTAATCATGTGCAGCTTATGCTAGAAAGTCAGTCTTTGCCTAAGGCAGCAGTTGCCTGTGATGGCAAAATGATCACACATGTGGATTCAAACACCCCAAATTGATCTTACTAAATTATAAACTTCAGACATTAAGGAGCTTTATGAATATGAATTGAACATCATACATTAAGTGGAAATACTGTATAACACTGTTCTCTCAAGCTAGTGCAGACTGTTGAATATGTTTTCCTTCTTTGGAGTTTGTATTATTGGCTTGTTTTCGTCCAGATGACATGATGATTGACAGATGTAGTGAATGTAGCCAAAATACTTGTCCAGTTAATAGATTAAAATGAATTCTGTTTATCCATTTTGTCATTTACTTTGGGTTTGTTTCTCACAAACTTTCAGCTTTTTCAGTTTCTATCGAAAACTTTTCCAGACAATGGGTTTCAAAAAGTGTTTCTGTACTTTTCCTGAAAGTGTCCATGTACTCTTCTCTCTGGATACCACGACAACATGGTGCCTTCATGCCTTGCTCAGGGCCGGCTTGTCAGGGAGGAAGAGGATATTGCCAGTAGAAAAGAGACCCAGGAGCCAGACTGGATAATCAGCTGGGTATTGTAATTTAATGGACGTTTACAGTGGGGAAGAAATGCTATAGGTCTCTCTAGTTTGTAAAGCAAAGACAGGAGGGTGTAATTGTATGAGTGACTTTACTGTCTCTGAAACTGTGCTGTTGGGTGAAGTTCAAGATGCTGTGATCAGTCCGTATGGTAAAGATCTAAAAGACAGCCATATGAAAATATTTTTGTTGCTGTCATGTCATGAATTGAGGAAAGAGCTAAACTGAGGACTACCTCTATGCATTAATGGTACAGTGCCTCTTGTTTTATATGCAAGGATTCAGTCTGTAATCTCTGCTTGTAAACATATTTCCACTTTTTTGAAGTGAACCCTAAAGAAAGTTTGAAATTGCCAAATAAAAAAGTGTACTAGGGATACTTAGTGCATATTTTTATTTATTCTCTGTTTTTCATCTGTACTCTGACGTCAGAGCTGACACTTAAAAGCAACAATGGCCAATCCCATTTCCTTGACAATCAATACCCCATGTCCTGTCACAGTAATATGAATTCAGGGTCAGAGTTTTAATTTCTGTAACTCCAAAAAAATCTTCTATGTTTAATTTAATGGTATATTTAAACTTTTTTATTTCTTCTAGTACCACCAAGTTCTGATTAGACATAAATTTCCTAGGGATATACTGGTCCATGAGTGCTTTAGAGAGAATCTGATTCAAGAAATTCATTTGCCAAAGGTGAAATTGCAAAGGTTTGTCACACCTGGAGCAGATTTCACACACAACCCAGGTGGAAGTGGATCGGAATAATGGAGGTTTTGTGTGCACCAGAAAAGGGCACAAGGCTAATGATTATAGTGAGAGTAGGAGACAAAGGTTCTTCAAATTCAGGTCATACTTAAACCTCATGTGAATAGTCTTCTGGCAAGCAGCTACACCTATCCTAAACTGCCTGAGCCATCTCTATGAATCATGCAAGCATACCTCCTGATATATTCTAGATGTGCACCTGTAACAAGCAAATGGTAAATTTAGAATATGGTGGAAATAATGGATTTAGGATGCCTTAGAGCAAAGCTTTGCATCATTTAGAAATATAATCCCTGCAAAATTTATATTTGCTATCTTCCTCTATTACATCTGTTTCACCTGATTGCATAAATCCAGCTGCCTGTCCAGGGGCCAGAAAACATTAAGATTCCGGATCACCACACATAGCACAATGTATATTCAGATAGTCACAGCTGTGTATGAGGATGTAAACCCATTCTGCTACTATCCAATATCTATAATATTTAGATTAACTTTTTTTTTGTAACATCCTTTCCTTTTGTGGTTCTTATAAATGAATTCATGTAAGTGACCTGGAAATGCAGAACACCAAATTATTTAGATAAACACATAAAATCTGTTTTAGTCTGTATGCATTTATTAATCACAGTCACTATGAAATACTTGACAGTCTCAGTAAAAGGTAAAAAATATTGTTTACTTTTGTAACAATTATACCAAGGGATAATTCATTGTTGACCTCATAACTAAGGGGAGATTGTTATTGTTTTATGTCAAAAGATGCTGAAGTTTTCCTATAGTTGTGCTCCTCATGGTCATAGCTATATCTATCCTCTTTTCTGTCTTATCACCAGAGGAACAGAATATCTACTTTACCCTGCCACATTACTCTTCAACTCTTACTGAGGAAAAAAATGAAATGGGGAAATATTAGAACATAATAGTATTTTTATTCTCCAAGTAGTTCAGTGGAACTATTCTTACTTTTTGGCTCCTGTTCTACGACAAGGTCAAGAAAACGTCTGTTGTCTTCTCATTTCTCATTGGAAGTCTCTCCTCTATGTACCTCCTCCCTCCAGTAAATGAAAAACCTGTCGAGGGCATTTTACAAATGTTTACAAAGAGCAATATTTACAGAGTCTTTAATAAATTCCTCCTGTCTTTTTCAACTCTGCCATCCCTCTTGGTACAGTTGACCTGTGCTGGGGCTGTTACCAGGGTAACAGCTGCAGAATCAAAATACAATTTAAAAGAGGGGGACTGGGCATCTGGAGTCGTGTTTGCTGTCTTGGTACTCTTTATGCCATGAGTTTGTACCATGTTCCTCAGGCAGAGAATGAGACGTCTGTGGAAGCTGTTGCTTTTGTGAGGCAATACATGATTTTTTTTAAAATATTTTTTTTAGGAAAATTCTTTATAATTTCTATCCTTGGATTGCAGTAACAGATGGTGAGGCAAAGAAATATTGCAGTTCTTAGCATGCTGAGCTAAGGTTGGTCTTGGCTCTGCTCAGCTCGCTTTATCTCAAAAACAACTGAGAAGTGGCAGTAAGTGAAAGAAATCATGAATATGCACAGTTTAAAGCATTTTTATGTCACAACCACTAGGGATCACCCAGGACGTGCAGTCAGAAAAATTGCTGGTGTACAAAATAGTCCGTCTTATCAAGGCACTGATACCAGAACACATAAAAAAATCATGGACTTCTACATGAAACTTTTCACTTTACTTGAGCCTTTCTTTGAGGCCCAGACTCCTCCTAAACAGTGCCTTTCCTTCTTACAACAGGAAGGCAACCCTGATAGAACAAAGCTTCTTTCTGCTATGGAGTCAGCAAAACCTCTTTATTTTCTGTCTTACTGATACCCACTTCCCTTCTTCAAGTTGAATGGCTTTACCTGCAGGAGCAGCGTGAGAAGAAAGGGCTACACAGTCCAGGAGGAGGGCTGGAGATTTGGTCTCTAGGTAGATCTTAACACTGGTTACTCCTTTCCTGCAACAAAGGTAGACCAGGAAGGGGAATTGGCATAAAACAGAAAAAGGGAGGAAAGAAAACTGAAGAGGACTTTGTGTTTCTCTTGCAAATTCTCTTAAGAATGATAGACAGATATACAGAACTATGAAAAAGCCAAGCTCTTGTGACAGGCACTGCTGGTTAGTCTATCCAGGTCCAGCTCCTGAGCTCAGTAAGAGCTGAGGACGTGTCCAAGTGGTCTCTACTGTGCTGTCCCAGAGGCATGCTATCGCTTGTGCTCAGCAAGAACATTTGAGTGGGCTAAAATATACCTGGTACAACACAGATACCCCAGATCAGCTTCTGGGGCGTTTTCTGATGAAATATGGTACAGCTTTTCCTGGAGAAATTTCAGGATGCTGACGCTGAGAAGGAATAAATCTGCACTGCTAAAGTGTAATTCACCTTGGACACATGAAACTTTTTCAGCTCATCTCCATTTCTATTTTTAGGTATAAGCTCAGAAACTACAATTTGTAAACTAGGTTAGTCAAAAATGTGCAAGAGAGAAGGAAGGACAAAAGAAGCCAGTCTTTTATTTTAGACTCTGAGTTCTTTTTTTCCCATTTCATGCACATTTATTATTAATATATTGCAAGTATTGTAATATATTCTTAATGGCTTACTAAAAGGGATAGAGAAACCTGTCCTATTTTGGAAGTATGATATATATTCAGGAGAAGCACAAAAAGAGTTTTTTTTCTACTGCTACTCAACATGTTTTTGCTGCTGAGCTCCCCTGCTGTGTCTCACAAGGAGTTTTTTTCAAATTAATTCACTCAGATTTCCCTAAAATCAAGAGAACAGCATGGAATTTATTTCATGCTAATAATTTCTCTGACTTGCACAAGGAGCTAATTTATTTGCAGAGAGTGACATGTCCTTAGAGCTGTTTTGATTACAGGCAATGTGGATAAAAGATTAAGTGTGTGTCAAGAAAAAATGTCTGTAAATATTTTGGTGAAAGTATGTGGCAAGGAAGGTGTTTCTTATGTTGCATAAAATAATTGTAAACTGTTAATCTTTCCTATATATCTCTTGAGTGAGACTGTTTATATGGACTTTTAAAAATATGTTGTACTGTACCAGTACCTTTGAAGACACAGGAAGAAATTTGCTCTAGGGTGTATTGTAATCTAGTATAAATTGCTATCAGTATGGAATGGACTTTTATAATTAGCACAACTATCCTGTAGTCAAACTTGCCTTTTTTCCTTCTTAACACGGGGTTAATATCTATTGAAACCAAAATGTGATATGCTCCTTTATGCTTGGTGCTACATGCCCTGTTTTGCAGCAGTTTCCTGGAGTAAAACGAGCTTTCTCAGCAGGGCAAAAGCATTGCTACTGAGCATAATTATAACCCTGAATTTTGCATACGATGGAAACTAACCAAAATAGACAAACTAATTTATTGTCTGTGCCTTCAGCCCTGTGTCGAGGTGGACTCTCTGTGTCTCAGTGTCAGCTGTAGCTTGCTTACTCACATGGTCCACACTTCCCTGGGTTTATTGGGCAGTGGGAAAGCAGTACAGATGTGGAGTGTGCTTTTTCATTCTTGATGCATCTGTTTTTCCATTTGTGAGTATTTTGCACTGTTTTGTTGTCAAAAGAATGCAGTCATGAGTGCTACTGACTATTCCTCTTTGCACCAAGGTGGCAGAGGTCTGCCTCAAACAGTACCCTCTGCCTTGTGGCTCCAAGAGGTTCCTCATGTAGCAGTCCAAAACGTGCAGGCATAGAGAACAGTTTTAAATGAAAATGTTTGCATCTGTATGCAAAACAACTTCTGCTCAAATTAGAAGGGTTTTTCCTAACTCATAGATTGTGGTAAGGCTAAAGCCATGATTTTTAAAAATACACAACAGTGCAGCAAAGGTACAACCGTAGCTGCTAGATCTGAACTTGCGAAAAATGATGAGTCTTCCAGAATGTCTTCTTATCCTCATAGAAAAAGGAAAAATATCATGCCACTTCTCTTACTAATTTTCACAACCTGCTGGCCTTTTCCCATTTACATTTTTTTGTCCCACTGTCATGTCTGCCATCATCTTGAAAAGAATGTGCTATGTTTGGGGGGAGGCTTGTAACTTGAATACAGCTATCTGTACTAGAGTGTTTCGAACTCCTAGTGTAATGAAGAATAATAATTCATAGAACTTTATAATATACACAAAGAAATACAGATGCTCTGTGTTCATTTCTTAGGATGCAGTTAATGGTCCTACTGGGCTTTGCAAATTCTACCTTCAGCCTCATATGAACTCAGATTTTGAAGCAGTATTTTTGTTGTATTCTTTCCAACTCAAATCTGCCCCAACTTTTATAGCTGATAGCAGCTGTTGTACCTTCTAGCATGTGCTGCAGTCTTTCAAAAGGAACAGAATTGTGAAATTCTGCTATGTGAGATGAGGCATTAGGAAACAAACAAGTAACTCCAATGGGGATGGAAGTGAATGGAATTACACAACTAATTATGACTCTTTCAGCAAATGACAAATGAAATATTGATATTAAAACATATGCATGAGCTTCACAGCTTTAGCCATTGTGTTCAGTTTGCCTGCTGTCTATGGTGTCTGGCCTGCTGTGAGGCAGCATCATGGCAACACATTCCTTTGAGAGAAAAATTTCTTCTGTTAAGCTTGTATCAGAAAGCAGCTGAAGATGGGTGCTGCTTCTGTCTGCTTCAAACTTTTCAGATTGTACAGGCACAATTTCAAATGACAGCACATGTTCTAGCCATCAAAAGAATATTTAAAATGATGAATTATGCCACATAACCAGGATTACATAAGCTAATGTGAAATCACACAGATCTTTAAATCAATCATCATTTACCACACATACATGTGCTTCTTCATTAGAAGACTTGTTCCATGAAGTAAAGAGAAATGCTCCATTTCATGGAGTATAACATCACTGGTATATAACTGCTCTTTCTAATGCCTATTCAGCTTTTTCCTCATTCTATTCTGACTTTTCTAGCCCAGCTAAGTCAGATTTGGCTTTCTGGGGTAAGCTGTTGTTCACAGGCTGGATCTATGCCTTAGAGTTTAATTTTCTGAGCTTCCACAGATTTATTTTGTGGTGTTACTATACTGGTGTCAGAAACACATAGGTATTAAATCGAGGCTTCACAAAATCTCCAGGAGTGCATGCTAGATGGACTTCAAATCATTCTGTTTTCCTCTTCATTAGTTTTTTTATATCCCTCAATTTGTCTTCAATTCAGGGGGGCACTCAAGCAAGTGCTTAACTTTGAGAATGTGTTTAAATCCAGCTTTTTTTTTTTTTTTTTTTTGTGGGCATGTAGGCTCCCACTAACTACTTTGCAAAGCAAGAAATGTTACCCTTTTCCCACAGGGTGTCCCCCATATTTTAGTCATGTGTTTGCCTAGTACTTTAGGTTAAGGTTTCTGTACTTCTAGAAGAAATGCAGAAAACAAGTCTATAAGTAGATTGGATGAATTCAAACCTGTTTTCTTATTCTTATTCTTTTTCATAACTTTTAACTGGCTTTTATTTCTGCAAACTGAATAAATGTATCTAAAATACAGCCCAACTGAGCTTGAATTTCTTTCATCTACCTTTAAACATGGGATCAATATTTATGTAGTTTTGACAGTGACTCTTTTTCAAGGAATAGTATCTTCCTGGGAGTAATTGACCATCACTAAATCTCAGGAGACTGGACAATTTCTGCATAATTCAAATTTATTCACATAAAATTTGCATAGAGAATTGAATGTAAGTGACACATTTTCTTCATCATGGCTAACAGGTATGCTGGAAGAAAAAACAGGCTCAAAAACAGATTAGAACCCTATCTTAAACTTAATTTTAAGTCCTCAGTTATGACAATTATCTATCCAAAGGACAATCAGAGGGTTCAGACTTGAGAATTTTTCTGTAATAAATCAGAAGGTTTCTTTTTTTTCAGTAACAACAGCCTAACTACAAAAAAGAGGTAAAGGTGACAGTCATTTAATTCCTTTCACTCAACAAGATATGATAGATAACAGAGCATGTATATTTTCTGTATTTAAAAGGATTGAAAGTTCTGAATAACATTTTTTTTTATTTCTTTAATCAGTTCTGATGGCACTTAGTTGGAAGCCCTGAAAAGCTAGACCTTTTAGAAATTATTTTGCTGATACATATGATATCTTTAGTAATGGTCTGTCTGTTCTTAAAATGTTAAAGATATGGAGATGATTAACAGAATTGTTATATCATAAAATGGTACTTGGAGGTAGTACCAGGGGTGAGAGACGAACATTGAAAACAAATCCCAATGGCAAAGTAAAATAACTGCATTTAAATGTGTCACGTCTTATAGTATTATTAGTAATATTGTAAACACCAATGTTAACAGCTCAAAAATGAGTTAGTTGATCAGACAATGAAATCCTTCACATTGACTGGAAATGTCCTTTCAAAAAAAGAGAAAATGTGTGCAAGCATACTGTTTTTTTGACTTCCTTAATGTGAAAACCAGTCAAAGTAGACGACACAAAAATTATGGCAGAAATTAGCTAAATTCTGCAAAGTTTTCTTATTCTGTCATTTGAATAGAGAGGGATGCTGTAGCCACAGTGCTGTGGCAGAGGCCATTTGGGTGGACAACTTCTATGCATACAGAAGAGACAGGGTGAAGAAAGGACATGCATAAAGGCCTTTGGAGACCTTCTGAAAAGTTGGAAACTTGTTTGTGTGAGAATACTAAATAGCTGTACAGGACATCAGAAATGGGAGTTTGGAGCATGGCACCACTCATATTCTTCAAGGTAATATCACTCATATATTCTTGAAGATGATGAAAAGCATATGCAAAGACTGATAAAGGAATTGGACAGCACTTTTATAAGTGCTAAACAAGCAGAAGAATGCAAATCCTTTCCTAGATCTTGTAGAATAACTTGTGATTGTGAAATGAAAAAAATACAGAAAGTTACAGGCTTTTAAAAAAAGTATAAATGCAATTTACAGGTGTAATATAGAATTTCCATAACTGCACAGTTATTTTTTTTTTCAAATTCAGAAGCTACAGCTTTATATATATATGTATTCTCTCATTTGGCTGAGTGATTAGCAGATTTTTACAAGCAATTGAGAGCATTCTATTAATCTGCACAAATGTTTATTTCTCTGCAGGTTTGTATGGGTGACACAGCTAAGTTGGTCATATTCTTACAGTTGATTGTTGAAACTGATTCTGAACCTTGATTCCCTGTGGGCAGGGACATGCTCATTTCTCTCCTTCTGTACAATTGATGCATTTCTGCATACACAGGTATGAAACAAGACATCGTAGTCCAGCCCCACCGTCTAATTTAGACTCAAATTACTTTATGGTCTGCATGTAGCCACAGGAGGGGAACAATTATTTCTACATGGCAACCCTTGTAGTCTGCTCTGGGGCCTATATTGAGATGGACTGCTGTGCCTTGTCACTCTCCAAGTTGCGATGCTCCTGCTGATTTCAGCAGATGTTGGTCTAGATGACCTTTAAAGGTCCTTTCCAACTCAAGCTATTCTATTACTAGTAAGGGTGAACATCTAACTTGCAAGCATCTGTTTATGGAAGAAAAATTCTACTCTTTAGGTACCTCTAGTCACAGAGGAGAGTGAGCAGGTGTGAATAATGAATTGCTTCCCCATTTTGTGGAATTACTTGCCTTCTGAGTAATTTCTATAATTAATGAGAAACACAGTCTCACTGTGAATGATTTACCTCACTGCATGTTGTGGTTTAACACCAGCCAGAAGCCAAGAATCACACAGCCACTCGCACTCCCTCCTCCCCCTTCACCCTGCCCTGATGGAGTGGGGAGGACAAACAAAAGTAAAATGTATAGGTTGAGAAAAAAACAGTTTAATTGAGAACAAAATGAGATAAAATACTAATGGATAATAAAAAGGGAAAGAAAAAGCAAAAGCCAGAAAAACAAAACCAGTTATGCACAATACAATTGCTAACCACCCATGGACAGATGCCAGACCCTGTTCCCGAGCCTGGATCTGTCCCCTGGGTAGTTCACCCACCAGTTTATATACTGGGCATGACGATGTATGGTGTGGAATATCCCTTTGGCTAGTTCAGGTCACCTGTCCTGGCTATGCTCCCTTCCTGTTTCTTTTGTGTACATTCTCACTGGCAGAGCATGTGACATAAGAAAGAAAACATCCTTGATTTAAGATAAACACAGCCTAGCAGAAACCAAAATGTTAGCGTGTTATCAACATTATTGGCATTCTAAATCCAAACACAGCACTGTACCAGCTACTGAGAAGAAATTAACTCCATCCCAGCTGAAGTCAGCACACTGCATCACTGAGGACTGTCTTTAAAGGCAGTGCCTTTTCTTCTGCCCACAGACTAGGGGATACAGTAGTGCAGTAAAGAGCGTTTGCTTGCTTTTATGTTTAAACCCCAAATAGCTGGTTTGAAGATCAATGAATGTTGTGTAAAAGTTTCCAAATAGTCAATTGTGTGTAGATCTGTAAACCTCTAGATAGAACTTGTGAAGATAATAGCATGTGTGTATATATATTGTTGTATTATTGATATATTTCCATTGCAAATATGGATTATAATAATGTAAAAGGACACCCCTCCTACAAATACTCTGAGTGTAAAACTGAAGCACTGTGCAACAGAGAAAACCAGTGTCAGACTCAAATAGGGATGATGAGGTAAAAAAATTATAGCTGAACAGGAGAACTAGTATAATACAGAATAGTAGAATAATGCCTGAAGACAGATTTATTCATTTTTCCAGTTGATGACGGATAATACTTCTCCCTATAAATGTTGTCTCAGACACCCTCCAACCGTCATGGAGGCAAAGGCATCAGTACTAATGAACCTCAGAAACTGCTGTGAGAAATATTCCCTTTAGACACACATGGTGCTTGACTAAAATTTTTCTTGTTCTTTAGACTCAAAGAATGCATGGTGCTTGACTAAAATTTTTCTTGTTTACTTTACCCGTGTTGCATTATGACCTGAACAAATGCAACTAGAAGGGCATCTGACAGAAAATACAGTGTTTGACTACTACTACAGAAGGCTATTTTGAGACATATTTGCACTCACACGTCCCTAAAGGCAGTGCCTAAAAGATGTTTGTTTCCATTTTCTAGAATGCAGAATGATCAATGATCTGGTCCATAGTTCAGTTCTTATGCACATGTAGAAGAGCCAGAAGGAGGAAGTCAGATCTTAAAGACAGAAAGCAATGTGGAAACAGATTATATTACACATTTTTCTTCCAAATGAACTTTATGTCCCACTGGCATCAAAAGGTTTAGTTGCTCAGTGCTACAGAAAATGATAATGTGCTTTCTGAGATGTGTTCTCTGTTATATTTCCAGAGAACTCAACAATTACTTACTTTAACTGTCAGAAACTAGAGAAAGAAATAGGGTCTCCTGGAAGTTACAGCTATTTTTGCTTTCCACTTTTTATTTTCTTTTTCTGAATTAATCATTTCCTCTCATCTCTTGTGAGGTTTTTTTTAATTATTGCTGCAATATGGAAAAACATAATAAATTTCAGGATCAATACCTTACATTCCCCAAAATACTGCAAACTAAGAGAAGTATGGCTGAATGGGTCCTGTGGGGATGAGTTAGTAACACACAAGACTTGTGCAACAAGATTTATCATTGGAGTCACAGCCAGCAGTGACACCACTGCCAACTGAAAGTGACTCTTCCTTCACTTGAGGTGGCAAAGAAAAATGAGAGGTACCGGAGAAGCATTTCTCAGTCTGCCTAATCAGTTCATCTGCAAATCTATTGTACCCTGCAGGGCATGAGGGGAAAGCAAATTGCAGCTGGTCAAAACTGTGTCATGAAGGAGATAAAAAGCAAGTGAACTGTGGTCTATATTTTTGGCTTTTTTTGTTGGTGGTTTGGGGTTTTTTTGTTGTTGTTGTTGCTTTTGGTTTTTTTTAAATGGGAATTTTCCTCATTCCATTGTCAATGTGCAAAGTGTTTTTAGTTTGAAAGTCATCTGTATCTAAAGTTTCAGACAAGGTAAGGAGATTCACTTATTTAGATGTAGAGAGGCTTAATAATTCTTTAGAGATTTGTGTCTTGCATACTTGTCGCCAAGATTTAGATACAATTATAAGGAGTGTCTAACTTCTGGGTCACGTTACTGATATCAGTGGGGTGGTTATATGTAAAGTCATTATTAAGCATAAAGACTTTAGAAGGCTGTTAAGAGGGGAAAATAACAGGATTGCAGGTGCATGGAATTTTAGGTGGCAATCTACTGCGATGCTGACAGCAGGACAGGAGCCTGCCTTCCCCAGAGGCTGTGCTGAAAGCTGGAGAGCTGGGGCTGGATGACATGGTCAACCATGTAGCAGCACATGGGAGGAAATTAATTTGGAAAACAGTTGAGCACATGCCCCAAAACTGGACCAGTGTATTTCTATTTACATGTGAGGCAGGAAAACTTGTCTTGGTTAAACTGTATAGAGTACAGAGGCTAAACAATTGCAAAAAGTGGCTTTAATAGCTGTAATTGCTAAGCATCCACTTCCACAAAATACTTTAAACATGACTACACTTCCTGAAATTTGTATAAAATTGCTGATTGTACAGAAACCAAAGATGCTTATTTTAATGCTTATGATGAAGACTCTTTCTGACATATGTAATTTTATTCCTAATAACCTAAATTACTGTTATTTTATGGTCTCAAATAGGCTTATCTGATAATACTTGGGTAAATTAATGTACAAGTCAAAGATGGCAAACATGCTCTGTGCATACTCTGTGCATGCTTGTTCACATTGAAAACCAGACTTAGAAATTAATCCATTACATGTTTTAGGGGAAAGTGACAATTTGCAGTGTTTAAGATTAATGATGGAATCTTACCAATTGGATGATTTCTTTAGTATTTCCTCTAGCTCCTTTTAGGAAGAAGTCAGTGCGTGCTACAAGCAAATCTGAATGCAGTAGCTGACCTACTGAGAATTCAAAAGGCTGTCAGAGTCTAAGGATTACTGCAAAGTTCCTATGAATATTTAACCAACCAACCTGTCTGACTGATAGATACTACTGACACTTTTAGAAATTCATTTATTCGAAGGAATGCCATCCCATTATGCGAGGAGCTTATCTAATAGATGCGACCTTCTTTCAAGCTGGAACTTTCATCTATAATTTTATACTAAGTGGAAATGCTTTGCTCTTCAGAAGACAGCATGTTGTTTACTGGATTTCTCAGCATGAAATTGCAACCAAAAGGCATGTCATATTCTTGCCAATAGTTACAACAGATATTAATATGGTTTTGTTTGACTAGACAATAGCTTCACTGAATTTCTGGAGAGTCACGGTTGCTTTAGAATATGATCCATGAAACTTTTGGAATTTGTTATCCAGCATTAAGCTATTTCTTTGCAATCCTCCCTCGGAACAGGTTCACTCTTCAGCTGTTACGCTTCAAGTTGAATGAGTGCCTGAGTAATTTCTTTTCCGATCAGAGACCTTGGACACATATCCTGTATGAGAATTCCCTAGAAGTAAACAATAGGAGCTGTCTAAAATCCCAGATGGGTAAAACAAGGAAACTTCTGTGGGGCTGATCTAGTTTCCTTCTGTGACACTGATGAACATGCGGTTTTGTGAATCACAGAAGCAGGCATAGCTCTTAACCTTTGTAAATTTTTTGATGATGTCTTCTCCAATGCTCTCAAGACTGAACTGGGGAGGTATGGCCAAAGTGGAAAGATGATTGGGTAGGTGAAGATCTGATGAAATAACTGCACCAGAGGCATGTGAAAAGAGGGACAAAAACCTTCTATTATTTATTTATTAATACACTCCTTTCTTTTTTTTCCCCTTACACTTTTTATCATACTTGCTAAAGTAAAGTTAGACTTTCCACTTGGAATGTAGAAAGTCTTTTAAAAGAAGAAAAGAAATACTTTCTCACTGTATTGAATCTAAAATATAGCTTCTTTGAAACATATTCAGTTAAAAGCTCTGCTATTTTTAAAGGTAAGGGTTCTCATTGTGACTTGCAATAAAAGGTGTAGATCTAATTCAGACCTGACCTGGAATACAATCTTGTCAGCTGAATGACTAAATTTGATCCTGTGTTTCAACTTCAGCTGTAGCAGTTCTATGTCTACATTATCCCTGAAGAGGGTAGATACTGGGATTTTTATTAATAAATAACACACACACACAAAATAAGACATTACAAGCAAATTTCAAATCTTAATGAAATGACTGCAATCACAGCAAGATACAGTAGTCAAGTGGAGAAAGCCCAATCATTTAAAGCATAGTAAAACTGTATTATTATTATCCATGTATGCTATTTCAGAACAATTGTATATTTCCACTTTTGACAAGCACGAGGCACCATAAGTAATAACTGAATATATGGCTCCATTATAAAAATTATTTTCTCCTTGATAAATTCAGAGAGACTATGGAATGTGTTTCAGAAGAAAAGTTAGACTGGAGTTTGGCTTTTCAGGAGAGAAGCCTCTTTAATAAGCAGACCCAAAGATTTTCTGCATATACATGCAAGTTTAAGGCATTAATGATCTGGGATCTCTACTGTTCTATTCATAATGCTTTGTGTTTTTATTTAAGCACAGCACACTGGTTCTAGAGAATTAGTATCCAAAAAGTGTTCAGTTGCACACCCATTGAAAGACAATGAAAACCAGAACTTGTCTATGCCAGATAATTGTAAGACTTTATCTTCCCTGAGCTTTAAGTTGAATGCCTGCTTCATATTTATACAGTTACACTGACCATTATATTAGTCATTTTCTGTTCCATTTTGGAAAGGAAAGATGTTTTACCAGCACATATCTGATTTTACAGGGGCCATGTTAGATTCTTTATTGATTAAATCAATCCAAAGTATAAAAGAATCCTAAAAGCAAATTAAGAACTTATTGAAACCATTTTGATGTTGAAGTTTTCAAGAGTATCTAACGACTACCTTTTATATGGCTTGAAAAAGTCAAAATGCATAAATGGTTCTACTAGTACAGAGCTGTTTAGAGTATATGCATGTCTGCTGGAGAGTTTATGCAAAATGGGCAGGTGAAAAAACAGCCTTTCTGACATTAAATGGACTGCTATTTTTATAAATGTGTACTTGAGCAGTAAAACACCTTTATGTAGCTAGAAGGTACTTTAAATTCATGTTCTATTCAGCTGGAAGGAAACAAGAATGTCTCACAGTGTTATCATGTCCTGTCAAAAACCCGAGGGACAATATGAAAGTTAAAGTAATTAAAGTTTTACATTAAAAAATTACTTTTCAGTCAGTGAATATTTGGCATAAATTTAAGGGACTAATAGAAATATCTTGTGACAGTAGCACAAATGGCATTTCTGATGGGGCATATCTGATACTTAAAAATAATGCTAGACTTACAATGACATGCAGCTTGAAGGTCAGAAATGTTTAACTCTCCTTCTGTCAGCAAAATTTCTAAGTATATTTTTGTCTGTAGAAAAGGCTCATTCTTTGTAGATATTGCTTTGTTTTTTTCTATAAGATGAACCTCAGCAATATAGTGAAAATAAGATGATTATTCAGTTGTTTCATTTAAGCAGACTGTGATTTAAACCAATGGAAAAAGAGGAACAAACCCAGGCAAGAATATTCAAAAACTATAGGTATTTCTGAGTGTCTCCTAAATTTTTACCGTGAATTTTCTTTTTGCGTGAAAATTTTTTAGCTTATGCCAAATAAGATAATTTGTCTTCATTTGGCAGCAAATTTTTGTAGTTTTATGGCTTCAATCTATGTGGGTACTTTTTATGTTCTTGCCCTCTTAGAGCAAGTATAAGAGCAATCCATCTTTTTTATATTTTTTTGTTTGAAATTCAAAGATAATTTTCTCTATTTCACAAGGATTGCAGGAAAAAACACCCCACTAGCTTTGTTTTCCTGTTGCTCATGCAAAACTGTTTTGTCCGCAGTCACACATACCTCAAAGTTCTGAGAAATGTAGATGGTATTTTTCATATTTTAGGCTCCTTTCAGTTTTCTATCCATAAAGCAATGAGGGAGGACAGTCGAGAGGACTAAGTGGGAACAAAATGGGTAGCTAAAGGAGTTATAAAGGGTAGGTGATATGAGTCAATAGTTTGCTGGCCACACTGTTTTTTGTGCTTCCTATAAAATTTTAAAAAGAGGCTACCAAGACTTAGAAGCTGCAGGGGGAAAATATCGTGTTTCCACCTTATAAATTGTTCCTCCTCTTGCACATTCCTCAAGTATGGGACCTCCTTCACTTCTGAAGTCACCTTCCTCATTTTCTGTTAAATAGAGGACTCTTCTAACTCTTCAAAAATCAGTTACTCAGATTTGTGTATCCCCAGTAACTTGCACAGGTGGAAATAGTTCTGATCTTCAAAAATCAGTTACGCAGATTTGTGTATCCCCGGTAACTTGCACAGGTGGAAATAGTTCTGGAAACCCATCAGCTTTGATCAGCTCCTAGGATGCTCTAACCTCTGCTGGTTTAGAGAATGGTCTAGCATATCCTTTTAGAATGCATACTCAAGTCAGACTCCTGACATTTTAAGGATGAAGTAAATTCACAGTCAGATTTCTGACATTTTAAGGATGAAGTAAATTCAAGGCCTGTGTAGAAAGATGGAAGTTTAGATTATGCAACTTAAATTGTGTGGCAATGGTCTGCTGAGATCTGAATCAACTGCTGACAAGAACACTACTGGGAGTTTCTGCCAAATATGGAAATAAGTTATTACAAATAAAGACTGCATTTAGATATTTTGCTGAGACAGCATCAGGGCATGGCATCATAAGCTGAATTATTGATGCAAATGAAAAAGGAAAGAAGAAAGTTTCACAGATCTTTCATATACCCTTCAACATTGTTGATAATACATTCCCTAAGAGTGTTTCATTCTTGTCCAACAGAGTACATGAACATACAACACTTACTAAGTTTTAATGGAGGTTTCTTACCTTGTGTCAGTCTACCTGCATGAGAGATCATAAAGTTGCTGCATGGGCTTTTGCATTAATTTACTTGATTTTATAAATGCTAGGTCATCCAGAAGGTTTGACTGTTAATGTCAATGGAAATAGGAAGAACTACATGATGCATATAATTCCTCTGGATTTCAACACGATTTAGCTACTGAACTATCTTCATACATTTGGTTTTAAATTCCTCTCCATATGTTCATTAGCCTTCATTTCATTTAATTTTCAAAAGGAAAAGTTAAAAGCTAATTTAGAAGCTAACCCTCTTGAAAATTCCCCTTGCCATAACATATGTAACTTTGGGCACAGACTGACCAAAAGCAGAAGTCTTCTTATCTGAACAAAATCTCAACCAACAATATTAATCTTCTCTGAGTTAATGCTTATTATGCAGAAAATATTATGCCTTCATAACCCCATCCCTCAGAAATAGTATAATGTTATTCAGCAGTTTCTAGGCAAAGATGACAGGAGCATTCAGTGTGCTTTGAGGGAAAAAAGCAAATTGTAATATGTCAAAACATTTTTACTTTGGTCATACGAAAGCTTAGTAAGTAACTGTTGCAAAAAGAAAATTTGATACCTGAAAGGAGTCAAAGCTCACATGCCATGTCATGTGGCTCCCAGCAAGAAATGGGGCCATAGCATGACAGTTTGGCTGTTTGATTATTTGATTCCTTTGTGTCTTTTAATAATGCTCTTGTATTTTACATGGCTGTCTTTTACCAGAAAAAAGGTGCATAAGAAATTCCTTTCAACATTTTCAAGGCATCACACATTAGGTTATGTGCAAGTAAAATGGCTGCCAAGCATTTGCTATGCAAATTGATTGGTCAGTCTCTTTTTAATATTGTCTTTTGAGCATGTTAGATTTCCCTCACTGAAAATCAAACACAGTGGGTTTTATGCATCCCCAGTGACAATAATCACTTTAGTACAAACAGCACTGGACTGTAGGGGAAATGCAATAGTATCTTTAAGCATTCTCTTCCATCATTTATCAAAAAGCCCTTGAACTTCAAACTACTTTCTTTTGCATTGACACTTAAATGCTTCATTTTCTTAATTAGAAAAAAAACCCAGCAAAAACAAATATGAAAAGTTCTTTTGTTTTTTATAAGTTCCAGCAGTGCAGCAGACTTCGGTGTCAACTTTCCTCTTTCAAATTCATAATTTGAACTGTGTGATCTGTTTGAGGAGCTCTGCAATATGAACTTCATACCATGTGATGCAATGAAAATGAACCAAAGGGGAATGCTGAGAATAAACAGCACACTTCAATTTCTCAAAATGACACATGGTTGGAGAAAACAAATGCAAATATTTTTCAAAACCAGCATGAGCTCTAAACACTCCTTTTCAGCCACTCTGCTGGCCTTGTTCTCTGCAGGAGTGGCTTTCTTCTTCCAGCACATCATTTATCAGTTGCCTTCATTTATTATTCTTGACACTTCACTTCTCACATGCTGAGTGATTGGTTTATTCCACTGGCTTAAACAAAGGACTAGTCAGGTTAGCAAATCTAAACATGGCCATTCTTCACTCTTTTTTTTCTCTACATTTGTGATCAATCTTCACACTCTCTTGGAAGTCCCAATCCAAAGGCTTCCAAGGCATCAATCCCTGTCTCTTCTAGAAGAAGCAGAACCTGAAGCAAGGCCCTCCTACTTTCCTGCTCCTGGCTCACTGGTCTGTCTCAGAGTCTTGCATTCTCATCTGGGAAGTCTACAACTCATCAGCACTCAGAAAGAACAAGGTATTTCTACCAACATGAACTACTGTGTCAGGGGGACAGGGAGGAACTAGGTTCATATCAAAATGTTTAACCAAAGAGTCCAGGATCTTTTTAACATTTATGCTTCTGTGTTTCTTTGTGGGTGTGAAGATGAGCTTTTATCACTTAACCTAGCA
>NW_008675308.1:57183-58799 GCF_000695815.1 Acanthisitta chloris
CATGAAATGGTAAATTCCTATTAGTCCAAAGAGTAAAGGACATCCCTATGCAGCTGAATTTGCTATTGTTTTGCTACCTCACTGGTGAAATACATTTTCATGTTTACATTACCCTCACTGAACTTTAAACATACAAAAATTAACATTTCATCTGGTGCTACTCTGTGCCAAGAACAGGAGAACAGTTTTAACAGGTAAATAATGGATTCCTGAACAATGAGCACTAATGACTGCAAACACATAAAGAAATCAGGTTTAATTAGCATTGTGTACAAGTCATTGCCATTTTTGAGCTGTGTAAAAGACACAGCTTTAATAATTAGTCTACTAATGTCTCTGCTGGCACTGGGAGTTCAGGCAACAGAGCATCCTGCTCATGGTGCATCAGCCAGAGTGCAGGTTTGCCTGGATTGTCTCAAGTCATAGAGCACAGAATATACTCAAAATGCTGTGTATTGCTAAATGAGGTATTTAAGTAGAGATTCTTTCCTCCCCTTGGTGGACACCAGGCTGTGAAAAATTCTCTGAAACTGTACATGTGGGCTCCCCTGTTAATATGCTGGCCCCAATGCTGACCGGGGCAGCCACACTGATGCCTTGAGGGTAGCAGAGAAGAGTGTGAAAGGAAGAAATGGTGATATTATGACTCAGGATCAGGAAAACAAACAGGCATTATGGCTTAAAACAATCCTCAACCCACCTTCCTCCTAACCTCCAGTTAGGGATGTTTTGGAAAGTATGGCAGAAGCAGATGTGTTTGTGTGCCTTGCTCTCTGCAGTTCAGCCTTGCTTATGATTAAAAACCACATCAGCTGCTAACACCTTTCATTTTTAGTGATGCTGTTGTGTCAGGGGTGTTTGACAGGAAAGTAGGGTGCACAGATGGGACAGTAACCTACTGAATTGCCCTGTATAAATTCACAGCACCCCATGACTCTGATTGCTAATACAATACAGGGCTTGAGATCACTCAGGAGTTCAAAATATTCTGCCCAGTATGTCCAGCTGATTATTTTTCCATTTCTTCCTTCTGCTGGCAGTCATCAATATGTGTTGCAACAAGATAAAAATTGCTTGATTTTCTAAAATGTTTAATTTAAACTGTTCAAATAAATTACCATTCTGGAAAAAGGAAGTATAGCTGGCTTATTTCACATAGACACATGCTAATTTTTCTGCTGTTTTATTTTGGTGGTTGTCAAACTCAAGGACTTCCTTCAGTGCACAATTTGATGGGGACAACACAAGGGTCTGTTTTTGCAATGATGAGATTAAGGTAATAAACAAAAATCTAAGATCATATGTCAGAGATAGAATTAGGGTGGGGTTGTGGTGGGTTGGGTTTTTTTGTTGTTTCTTTTTGTTTTAATTTATTTTGGTTTTGTTTGTAGGTTTTAATTTGTTTGCTTTGGTTTATTTTTTGGTTGGACATTACCAAGAACTAAACTATAGAAGTAGAGGAAATGAAAAACCAGAAGATGTCAATGAAAATGACAGGAACACAGAGGAGGATTTCTAAAGGTTGTGCCAAAGAAACAGTTGGAGAGAGAGGAAGAGAATGAAAATCAGAAGATGGTGTCATGGGAACCAACAGAGAATAATATTTTAAGAAAGAG
>NW_008675308.1:58815-112276 GCF_000695815.1 Acanthisitta chloris
GTCCAGATGGATGAAGCTGAACAGGTTCTGTGGTTTGGTGAAGATGAATCCATGCAGATATTAAAAAAAAAAAAGCAACAAAGAAAAGAAAGCTTTTGATGAGTATGAACTATATTGGAAAGCACCTAAAATATAACTGGAAAATAAAGTCTCCAGGGGAAGAAACAAGAGGAAATTTACAAATGAGAGAAAGAAGATGACAGCTACTGAAAAACTGGGGCAGTGCTAATATGAGCTATTAAAAATGGTGAAAAATAGCCTGTAATGAGGTAAAGACCAGAAGGGATGCAGCACAGGGATGCAGAAATGGGTTAACCTGTGGAAAGGCAAGCTGTTCTCATTATATAATCTATGGCCACTATGAAACAGTCCTTGGAGCAATAACTTCAGAGTGAAAAACTTACCCCAATCAATAAAGAAAGTATGTGTCAGATATGTCAATTGACTTCCTTGTTTTTCTTATGCAGCTTGCTTGTCTGTGAGAGATTATCACGGTCTTGTTTTCTCCTGTTTTATGTTTTGACCTTGGTATGTCTGTTAATGAATCCATGCATGGAGAAGTTAGCAAGAAGAGAAAGAGAGAAAACAAATGAGGGTGCAAGGGACATCAGAAGACTGGAAGGTGAGAAATGAACAGTTTTAGGGCAAGAGAAGAAAAATGTGGAGGAAGGGAAAGAAAGTCAAGCTGAGGAGACACAGAAGGCCCCAGATAATGCTGAGGATGTGCTTTTGCCCCTCTTTTCTCCCTTAGGTCTTCTAATTCTACCTCCTCTATATATGAAAACAGAAATGTGATACAAGAGCTGGTGATTTCCAGATGAGATGCTCTATTTGACTGTCTTTGTGACAGTCCAATGGCTTGATAAACTTGACAAGTGCTCAATATTTAGAGTAAAATTTATATTTTGCCATGATTTATAGACAGTAAATTCGTTTTGCATATTAAAATCAAAATACTGCAGTGAGGATTTGGATTGCTAAGTTTAACTACAGTTTATATTTCTGGTTAAATCAACTCACAAATTTATCCTGAACTTTCATTAACTTTTTTAATTAATATTTTTGCACTTGTCCTCTTATAGGTGGCAGTGCAAAGCAAGGCTTGCACATTGTGTGGTACTGGAATTAACTATTGTAATTAATCTTTGTTATGAGAAATAAAAGAACTAATTTGAAATTAAATATGCATCCTTAATCCTAATTTTCTTAACTTTGCCTGTTTTTGCACATTAGTAATATTGTTAGATAATACTGTTAGAAAAGGCAACACACACACATAGGACAGATATTTGTATTCAGTTGGTTTCCTTGCAGAATATAGTCATTTAATGCAGTATATAGGAGGAAACACTGGAGATACAATCACAAGACAGCAAAATAAGAAAGCTGTTTTGTCATTTTGAATGACATCCACAATGAGCATGTTGTTGAAAACACGATGAGTAGTCCCATAATTTTGACACAGAAACATTCAGCAAGAAGTATTACACAAATTATTTTTCCAGAATTTATATACACAAAATACCGTAACTCAAGTGCAAGTTACTGCCAGACAATGAAGGGAATGAAAAAGACATTAAAGAAATGCCATATGTAAATAAAGCAGATTGTTAGTGGTTCTTAAAATTGTGTTGAGAATAACAGGAACATTTGTTCCTGTATTGCTCACTGTACCCAATGTCATTGAAATGCAACTGAGATTTCTTACCAGGTGATATACATCTCTTCATGTTATATACTTCAAAGAGAGCATTGGACTAGACATTTTGCAAAAGTTAGGACAGATTTTTCAGTAGTCAAAGAACTGTAAATTCTGAAAAGCTGATAATCTGTTAAACTGAGAAACTATAATTGCAGATGGTGTTATTAAGAATAGGCTCAAACTATTCTTGAAAGAAAATGTGAGTGGCTGATAGGACAGTCAAGGTCAGAGTCCATTTGGTATTCCAAAACTGTATCTATAATTAGTGTGTCAGTCACCCTGGATTGCTGTGTCTAGTAAGGATGCACAGGTGTTAGCCTATCATCTATAGCAGATGCACAATATATTAGTTTGAGTAGTTTAAAGTTGCCCTTATGTATACTGTATTTTCATTAAAATATTGATATAATTAAAATTGTTCTGTGAACCCAGAGCTGAACTCAGTTTTATACCAAGCCAAGAGCTGTAGCTTCAAGTGAATCATACACATACAGACATATCAAATATTAGAATCAGTATCAAGACTTACAAAAATGTATGAGATATGCATGAATAAAACAGGTTCTTTGAATTTAGAAGGCTATAGATGGAGTTTATTTGAGGATTTTGAATATAACTTTATATTAACAACTTTACTAATTGTGATCGGTCTGGTAGATGTTTGGTGTTTGGACTTTAGGGAACTTGTTGCTTCACCTATGTCCATTCTAAACTACTGACTGTGCTGATTCTAGCTGCTTATAAATACTTTTGTTTGGCAAATAGGCTTATTCTTTCTCTATCTTCTTTCCTGGAAGGAAAGAATATTTTTACTCATTTCTGAATGGTATCAACCACAGCAGAAGCTGTGTAGGAGGACAGAATGTCTAGACCATTTTTACTTTATTTTTTATATTTTCTTGATTTGTAGCCTGATTTTGTAACCTTTAATCACATGATAAATACTGATTGCAAGATAATGTTATGACAACTTCAGATGGCACCAATATGAGTACTGCATACTGGTTTCTTCCTTTAATCTTTGAAATAAAATTGAATCTAGAAATATTACTCATTTGACAGCAATATTTTCCTGAAGTTTCTTTCCCTTTTTCCTCTAGCAAGATATGTTTTTCTAAGGCTGCTACCTTGTTTACCTATATGGAGTAATATCACTAATTGCTATTACATACGTTGTGCCAACAAACAGTTCAGAAAATGAAATATTAATTTAAAATGCACATAACTTAGCAGTAGTAGCTCAGAAAGCAGCAGCAAGCACAGACAGTGCTTGAATTAATTAGAATTAGAGCCTTTGGGTTTTGTATACGCTCATGGAATTACAGCAATGCCTTTATTGTTTCATCCTAAATAACAAAGGTAAATGTGAAATCTTATTGCCTTTTCTGTTAGAAAGGGCACATTTTTATGAACTTAGTTTCATATTTTGCTGTTCTTTTTCAGGTAGTCCAGTTTATTGTGGATTGATATCAAGGTAATACTCAGCTGAAAACCCACACACTTATTTACGCTCATGGAATTACAGCAATGCCTTTATTGTTTCATCCTAAATAACAAAGGTAAATGTGAAATCTTATTGCCTTTTCTGTTAGAAAGGGCACATTTTTATGAACTTAGTTTCATATTTTGCTGTTCTTTTTCAGGTAGTCCAGTTTATTGTGGATTGATATCAAGGTAATACTCAGCTGAAAACCCACACACTTATTTGTATGACAAAGTAGTCCAGTTTATTGTGGATCGATATCAAGGTAAGACTCAGCTGAAAACCCACACACTTATTTGTATGACAAACGGAGATCAAAAACTGGTATTTCCCTATTACCACTGATGGCATCTAGTCAGCACTTTGAGCATTGTTCCTTAAGAAAGGATTCCTTAGATTTTAGATAACATCCCTGTAACTACCTTCTTTTCGGATTTTAAAAATTACCATGCTAAGCAATAACCAGTGTTCCCTCCCTCTTCCCAAGTTCACACATATCTCCAAGAAACCACACTGACCTCTTCTCTTTGTGGTTTGTCTAGCCTGGATGTTTATTCATGTATGGTGACAGTAACAGCATGGAGAAGGGAATTCCTCCTTTGAGACAGAGAATGCCCACTACTGTCATGGGGAATAATTAAACACCATCTGTGAGTATCTGCTTTACTGGGTGTGATGATAGGGTTCTCTTTATTGTGAAGTGGAAAGACTGTTTCACACAAAGGTGACACTGGCAGATTTTAAGGACTGTGATTCCTCTCTCTGACAAGGAACCCCCTAAACTTCTGACTGACCCTAAAAATACAGCAATGTTATTTGTACTTGCTATTTGTCTGAGTACCCAGGTCAAACTGCATGTTCTTTATGTAAAAAAAAAAAGTAATAAAATTGAATGTATTATTTGGCACACAAAAGGACAGATGGCTTTGAAGGTATTCAAAGCTGCATCCTGAAGCCTATATATAGAGCAAAATTCAAATTCACAAGGCATTTTGTGCTTCAGACATCACATGATCTCAACACTACAACCATTTTTACTTCCAGGAGTAATAAAAAGAGGTGCAGAGATTTTATTAAAACAGAACTTCACATTCAGATCTTGTGGTATAGCTAATGACAGCTGGCTCCAGACTAGATATATAATGACAACAGGGCTCAAATACTGTAAGCAAGCATGAAGTTCCAACTCTTTTTCTCTGCTATGCCCTTTTCATTTATATAGACACCAAGAAGCATTAAGTACCTTGTGAATGGGTGTTCTAGTGCAGGCAGGCTCCAGTAAAAAATGAAAAAAAATGCAGCAGAAACCTTCTGTGGCAAATCCAAAAATTGCTAGAAGAATTTTAAATAACTATGCAAAAATAGCTTAGAGAACAATTTGGGAAAGAAGGTCTTAATATGTCAGATTGTTGGTAGGAATCTGTGGGGACAAACTCCCCTGGTATTTCTCTACTTGTCAGCATCTTCATTCTATAGCTGTTATTATCAAATAAACAAACCTTAAATTATTAATGATATCGCCGCTGAAATAAATATAGTAACAGAAATATGTGAAATAAGCTTTGAGCATCTTTTTGAAGGAAGACCACGGAATATGGCACTTAAGTCAAGCAAAATGTCCTATTTGGCTTCTAAAGGAATATTTTCTTAAAAGTGCCAAAAAGTGAAAGCAAAGAAAATGGCTCTTGTTTTGCCAGCCTTCGAGGAAAAGTGACAGTTATTTAAACAGTCACTTTATTTCTGGGAAACACAGGTACCAATATGTTGTGCCATGAGATAAATATTTTACAGATATCCTAAAGGCTGTTCTAAAGTAACCCCCATGGTCCTTTCTGTTGGAACTGCTTCACTTGAATAGATCACAGTGTGTTTTGTAAAAGGGGAAATTTCAGTTTAATGAGTAGGACAATCGTAAATACAGCTTTGGTTTGTTCTTCAGCAAGTGTTTTTAGATCATGTGTGTGTAGTGCCATGAGATAAATATTTTACAGATATCCTAAAGGCTGTTCTAAAGTAACCCCCATGGTCCTTTCTGTTGGAACTGCTTCACTTGAATAGATCACAGTGTGTTTTGTAAAAGGGGAAATTTCAGTTTAATGAGTAGGACAATCGTAAATACAGCTTTGGTTTGTTCTTCAGCAAGTGTTTTTAGATCATGTGTGTGTATAAGTGCATAAGTAAATACAGTTTTGGTTTGTTCTTCAACAAGTGTTTTTAGATCATGTGTGTGTATAAGTGCATATATATGTATATACATGTCTCTCTCTATATGTGCATGTACATATATATGCAGACAATAAACCTATAGATGCATATTGGAATAAGTAAAAAGTGCCCCTACTTATGTGACTAAACACATAAAAATACAGCTATGCATACATATATCGTTTTTATATACTGCATGGTGAATTATATTTCATGATTGCTTATGTGAAGGTAGATCAGGAAGGTTGATAGCACTCCTCCCCCAGGGCAGCATTACTGCAGTCTCAGGGAGACCACTTAAACCCCTTTCCCAGGTGGGTGAGGCTGGAACTGACATCCACATTCATACTTGGTGTTCTTTATCAGAGCCATTTCTAAAAGGGCAAATAATCACTCTTCTGTTTTGTAAAAACATTTTCAAATAAAGCCATGGATTAATTTTACCTGATTTTGTCAATATGCAGCCCAGTACTGCTGGACCAGAGCATCTTCATTTACATAAGGAAGTATCAAGAAGTGCTGTCATGTTATTTGTATTCTTTTTCATTTCGTCTTACTCATATTATTTTGGAACCTATTTTCACTCTACATGTGCCTGACCCCTAAACCTGAGTCCCAGTTACTCCACCATATTGCAGTCAGTGTTAGGACCACTATTTTCTCTTTTGCACTGTTAAACATTGCCCTGGCAGATCCTCCTTAATCGTTTTCACATATTTCATCCTCTCTTCTATCTTTAAAACATTAAGACTTATTTGGTAACTGCTCATTTTATACTCTTCTAGGAATAAAACTTTACTGAGGCAGAGGGGAAAGTTCTTATTTTTTATTTGCTAGAATCAGAAAAATTTCCGTAATTATGAGGAGTTACAAAAGCACATGGACACTAAAAACGAGTCATTAGTTAGGTCATCATCATACTCTTCCTTCAAACATTTTTTTCTTCTTCACTAGAGAATCTCTAGGCTGAAGTGTATTAATATGATCCCTCTCATGTAGTGAAAATTAATGGAATAGGATTAGTAGTTTTTAGCCTGTGAACCAAAGTATTTCAGCGTAAGTTACCAGTGTAGGAATATTAAATTCACTATGCAGATAGAAATCTGAAAACAGAGTTTGTAGTAACATCTAGAAATGCCACCAAACTTATAATACACATGTAACTATACATTCATATAACCTCAGTGACAACCAGCTCTGAAAATGATCTGTACTCCTCCACAGTACCGAATGATGGTTTGTTGACTAACAAGCCAGCTCAAAGAGAAGTTTGACTGCAATATTATCTTTTTGGAGAAGGAATTGTAATTCATTATACTAGTAAGGAAAACCATGAAAACAGAATTTTCTCTGAATGAAATGACTACTGTGATGCAGAATTCATCCATGGCTTTGAGGTGGTGAGCTACAGCAGGAGCACTGTGAGCTTAGAGGCACAATGCCTGATAAATTTCCCAGCAAATCAGACTGGAACTGTATGTTCTGAGAATGGTGCTCTGTGATTTAAAAGGTCTGGGTTCAGTTTCTGGCTCTGCTACAGATTTCCTCTAGGCAAATGATTTGCATCTTGCTGTGCCTCAGTTCTCCACCTGTAAAAGGGAGATAATGATTCCCTACCTTGCAAAGGGTTTGTGAAGATCAGTTCATTAATATTTGAAAGATGTAGCGCTGGAGAGCATATCACTGTCGAAAAGGTTTGGAATAAAGCCTCAGCAATACCCTCTAAAGCTTGTGAAGCACACTCTTTTTGAGGAGATACAGTTTTCTCTTCCCGGGTTAGTGAATGGCTGCAGCTTTCCCACTTCACACAATGCACTGGCTGGGGAGAATCTGCAGGGAATGGACCTGCCTGCCATCCATTTGAAGACTGAAGATATAAGAGGAGTCATATTTCTGGTTTTCTAATGCTTGTCTCAATCCAGGTTATGCTCTGATTTTGCTATGGAGACTATATGTGCAACTGTCTGATGTGGTAAGGGGTTTATTTGCTTTTTACCCCCTTCTCTCTATCCATTGCAGAATGCAGCAACTGTTGCTTGCTCAGTAAATAAACAAAAAACTATTCCCTTCCCCCCTGCAGTGTTATTCGAACAATGTTTAAATGACAGCATTTTTTAAATCTGTAAAAATGGACAACTATGGGATTAAACATAATTCTTACAGGCCTGACACCACTCATACACTGTATATTCTAAAAGACATGACCAAGGAAAATGCTTCATGTATTGTCTCTCAGAGCTGAATTTCCAAACCCTCCTTTGGTAAGTCTTAGTCTTCTGACCTCAAAAGCCAAGACAAGGTGGTGGATTCTCTTGGAAAAATCCATCTAGAGGCAGTGAGGGGAAATTAGGCCTTGGACACTTCCAGTGCTTTTACCCCAGAGAAATTAATATTAAGTAGTAGTCAAAATATCCTTTATGAATAATATATTTTCAGAAAAGGACCACTGGTACAATGAATGGTCTGCAGTAACTGTGCTATTTTAGACACAGATGAAGTTGAGCTTCCCAGTCTCTCTGATGAAACAATAGTTTCTGCAAGCTTTTAGGAGTGAAGAGTTTAATCTGAAAGCATTGTAAGAAGGCAACACTGAAGTCAGGAGACTCAAAGAAATTTAAATTCATATGGCAGTCATAGTTTCCTCAGTAAATTCAGTGGTGGGAAAAATTTGTGCCTTTCTTACAGAGAATTGTCCAATTCCATGTGGTGATCATCTGCACATACAGTCTTTCAGTGTAGAATTTCTTCAAGCTTCCAGCTCAAATCATGTAAAATATGCCAGGTAAGTCAAGAGACAAAAGTGAACTCATCTTGACAAAGGTGTTAATTAGTTTGAAGAAAAAATTGCTAGTAGCATGTTGACAGCATGTGGGTGGCTTCAAGGATAGATGACAGCTCCTCTGGGAATATTACCTATTTTCCCCTCTAAAAGATGCCCCCAAATATCCGGTTTTGTAAGTGTATGGGTTTATGAATATTGCATATGTGGTTCATAGAGAAATTAGTTCCAGGAAATGTAAGAAGAAAATTCATAGTTTTAGTACTTAAATTCCTCATTTTCTGCAAAAACACATTCATAATTGGTGCTATTATATAATCAGGCCTGTAAGATTATTGGAGAACATCTGCTATTTATTTCATTAATCACCTAGCAGAGGAATAAAATCTTGCAAATCATCAATCTCCAGACCTTGAAAATGCACCTCTTTTGCATATGATTCTGGCACCCCACTTATTAATGAAATATCAGAGTGCCTTCTACAACATTAGCATCTGTCAGCTGCAGTTTTTCTCTTTTCCCCCCTTAACTTTAATGTTTCTCTAAAATTATTTAATTGAGATCAATTGGAGTATTTGCAGAATGAGGTGCAATTCAGTGTGTTGTGAGAATTGGGGTTCACATAATAAGGGATGAGAGGCATAAAATGAGAACAAGTGACTTCTTTGGCCATTTGTGCACTAGAGTGCAAAAAAACTCTGGATTTAGTATTCCTCTCACTTCTCTCTCTTCTACAGCCACTAATCAAACTGTGTAAAAGCAAGTTGGATCTGATTGCAATAATGCAATATAGGATCCTTAACCTGCAGCCTGTCTTATGTTCAGCACACCATTTGGCTATAACTTGTGGGGTGGGAGACATCAAGAACTCTCATTTTTACATGTACTGAGGAAAAATGACAAAGACCCAGTTGTTATATTGTTTCAGCTTTCCAGCATTCCTGAAGTGATAGTCTGTGTTTCATAGAAGCACTAGATGGAAGACTATACAACCACACGCTTAGTCTTTTGTGGATATACAACAAGAATGTCTATATATTTTAATATGGCATCTTGGTACTCTAGCAAATAACAGAATTTGTTTATAGCCTACAAAGCGATGTGTTCTTTTGGTATCAACCATCTGTAAAGCTGTAGCTGGACCTAGAGTCCATACTGTATATGTTGCATACAGGTTTGGTGTCATCAACATAAGAAGGACCTGGAACTGTTGGAGCAAGTCCAGAGGAGGACCATGAAGCTGACAGAGGACTGGAGCATCGCCCCTATGAAGACAGGCTGAGGAAGTTGTCACTGTTCAGCCTGGAGAAGAGAAGGTTGCTTGGGGAGCTCATAGCAACCTTCCAGTACCTGAAGGGCCCACAGGGAAGCTGGAGAGTGACTCTTGGTTAGGAACTGTAGTGATAGGACAAGGAGTAACGGGTATAAATTGAATGAGGGAAAATTTAGATTAGATATTAACAAGCAGTTTCTTTAATGTGAAGGTAGTAAGACAGTGGAATGGGTTGCCCCAGGAAGGTTGTGGATACTCCAGCCCTGGCAGTGTTCAGACACGTTGGGTAAAGCCTTAAGCAACCTGGTCTAGTGGGAGGTGTCCCTGACCCAGGGCAGGAGGCTTGGGGCCAGATGATTTCTAAGGACAATTCCAACCCCTTAACATATAATGATAATAATCTACGATGTTCCCAAGAGTTATGTTCTCAAAAAGGTAGATTTGTGAAGTTGACATATTTTGACCCAATGTAAAAAAGGAATAAAAACTCAGAGGGAAGTGCAGGCAGTTGGTAAAATATTAGCAGCATAAGAAAGTTGAAATTCCCATCTGTATGAGGTGGTACTACAAGAGGTCATTACTTAACATCATTCAAGGAACAGAAGGTCAACCCTTACTCTCACTGTGAGCAGCCATGAAAATAAATAGGCCTTTGCTTCCATTGGTGGAAACAGGTTTCTTTTCACAAACCCCATGGATATTCATCTCTCTCTGTCTATGACTCATTCTTTATAGATATTTAAAAAAGCTTTAATCATCTAGTGAGGAAAACTAGCTCATGCTGCATAATTTAAGTGACTTGTCACACTACCTGGAAAAAACGAAAGTACCTTGCTGAAGCTGGTTTTTCAAAGCCATTTATAGATTCCAGTTTTCAATCCATGTGCCAAACAACTCTGGAACAAAACAAAACAAAGAAAGAAATAAATAAAAAACAAACCCAAAAAACCCCACAGCAGCCTCAAAAAAGGCAGAGACCAGAATTCAGATCCATCTATACATTAAAAATGTAGGATGGCAAAATATGTCGAAAATTTTGGAGATTTATCTGGAATTAAAAGAGGACTGATGGTTGCCTAGCTAGTTAAGATGAAAATTTGTAAATGTGAGAGTACACTCTCAACCCTGTGATGAGCACCAACAGATATAGTTTGACTACAGCAGTCATGGGGGCAATTAGTTATGCAGTTCTGAATTAATTAAAGCTTTCACAGTTACATTTGCTGACTATATTTGCTATCTCAAGAAATGAGTAATAGGTCAAAATGTTGTGTGTCTATTTTACCCTTCCAACACTTTCACTCAAGTGAAATAACACTATCAATGTGTTATTTTATTCTACTATTGTCCTAACTAGTTGCTAATCATAGTTAGTGCATGTTATTGATTAGTAGGAGTTTGTGACAGAATACCATCCTAGCTCAGTTGTTGTGTGGTACCCACAACAAAACATATTTATAGAGGACTGTAACAGCTGAGGCAATTGCCTAGATCACAGTCAATAACTTACACTGCTGCTGCAAACTGAACCCTGATTAACCACCACATCATGGATGCTTATTAAAGTGAGGCACTCCAGCTCCTGTTGTGATTGTGATTATGATTGTGATTGTTACTGTTCTGGCTGAAGACAGATGTTGAACTGTGCAAATATATGTCAGTCTTTCAGCCTGAATGAAGAGCAAAAGTTTTAAAATAAACTGTGAAGGAGTAATTAAACTCATCTGCCTGAAGCTTAAAGCAGATAGTTTTTGATTTATGCACTCACAGTAAATTTCTTGCACAACTTTTCTCCTGGTGCTCTGTATTCTCTGAGTGAGACTGGTAGATCATAGTAGTAGGATTTCTGACAGGTAGGATGAGCTATGTTGTGAAGCAGTGCAAGTTTTTGCTTGGAGAAAAAAATAGTGCTTATAGGTTTAGGATTGATTTTGCTCTATTATTTCTTTTTAATTTGCTTTTTTACACTCCAATTTTTCTTATGGGAAGATTTCTTAGACATGTGCCTTTAATGGCCATGTGGCAAATGAGAACATTGAAAACAAAGTAGATGATTTCTGTCAAGCAAAGGAAACAAGAGACAATTATTAGCTGCATACTAATACTGAATGTTTTACCTGTGTAACAAAAGTAAAATAAAATCAATGATGGGAAATTTTATGTAACTGTTATGAAACAGATTGCAAGAGATTACCTTGAATTTTTCAGGGAAATATTGTACCTTTGTTGCAGTAAATGCATCTGAAAAGTAGCTTGCTCTTTGAAGCAGTGTTTGGATCTTCCCTTGTCATATGTGGAGAATAGAAAAGCTATAGAACTAAAAAGGCAAAGGTTACTAGTCATTCTGAATTTCCTCAGTTTCTGTTAGATCAGTAAGAATATTAAAGCCGTGTGCCTTATTCTCTGTAGCATAGTGAGCCAGAGTTAACAGGGATAAAGTGTCAAGGTCCACAAGTTAATAAGGGCAGAGAGTAGTTTACCATAGCCAAAGATCTAAAAGACCTAAGTAAGATCAATATTATTTTGGTGGTGCAGTTAAGAACACAGAGTACTTCTACAAAAATATTTAATAACATTTCTCCTCTGAAGAAATATGCATATGCATATCCATCTCTCAAATGTAAACCAGCCTTTAATAGATACTTACTCTTGTACTGCAGTTCAGACTATCTTTTGTCCGATAAGATCATAACCTTCAAAACTATAAGGTATCTGGAGTAACAGAGGAAGATATTTGTGGTAGGCTGAACAGGAACAAAATCATGTTATCCTCACAATATTAAAAATGCAGTTGAGGATAGCAAGTTGGGAAAGAAATATTTAGTAACACTTGAAGAGTGGAAAGCCAACAGCAAATGATTCAAGCTACTAATCAAGTAAAACACTCATTCTGAAAAATAGGGGGGAAAATATTAAGAAAGTTTGTGAAATTATTAGGTAATATTTTTTAGAGATTCATTGTTAGCCTTTGCATAAAGTATTTTAGTTCTGATAATCAAATACATACTGTGTACATAGAGGTAGATATAGTGGTGCTGGAATTGAAAAAGAAGATATCACTTTCTCGGTCGATTTGTTAAAGCATTCTTCAACATCAGTTTTATCTCATTCTCAAAACTCAAGGTTAAGTATTTTTTTATTTATTATTTTTTTAAACTTTGTTTGTTTGCATTTATACAGAGATGCTATAAAGTCTTTGTCTGGAGGATTATCTTCTGAGAACTTATCTTATGAAACATCCATAGTCTCTGCCTTCAGACATAAAACCTCCAAAACTAATTTGATTGTCTGCCTGCCTAAGAGTCTCATATTTTCTGATCTGATTAAGAGAGAAAATGAAGAAACAAAAGTCAAGTTTTCTCTCTGAATTATGTACAGAATGAGACAGGAAGCTCTTGATCATATAAATATGTATTTGAAGATATATATATGGGAAATGGTGGGGTAAAACCCCACAAGAAACATATCAGACCTCTGTGTTTCAGGTGATCTGATAAAATTTCACTTTATGTATGTAAATTTAAATTATAATAACTATCGTTGGATATCTATGCAAATAAATACCCTCCAAGTAAAGGACATTTAAGAAATGTTTGTTATGACTTTGCCTGGCCTTGACAACTTGTTGTGTGGCAAAATCTGGTTGTTTGCCTCAAAGCTTGCTGAGCTACAGGATCTCTTGCTATAGCTAGACTGAAAACATAGAGTAACAAGCCATGATAAATCTGTAAGTGCAGCAACTTTCTCAGGAGACAATGGGATTCCATTGTGGACCATAAATCTCTAGCTGCACTTGGACCACAACTTTCCAAGGACATTTGCAATGTCCCCATGCTGGGAATCACTATGTACTAACCCAGCAACTCAAGGTGAGCTGACCAATTAGAGCCCTGTCAGAGCCTGCTAAAAAAAAGGATCAGCATCCAGAGACAGTGTGTGTGTGTGTGTGTGTGTGTGTGTGTGTGTGTGTGTGTGTGTGTGTGTGTGCATGCACTCATCACTGAAGAAAAGATGAAATAGCAAAGTAGGGCTCATTTGTACATTTTGCACTCCAAGACCAGTCCTCCTTAAGGAAAAGTGAGAGTCCATTCATGTTAAAGTCAGGAACAGTTGAGGAGGAGGGCATGAGCACTGTTATGGAACAGTAGCATGAACCAGCACTCCCAAATCAATGGTCTGCTCAGCCAAAAGAGGGTCTTAAGTAGAGCAGTTTATGCATTATGAATATTGGATGATGAGTTATCTAGAACTGCTATGTCTGTACATCAAAGAAATTTAATAAACCCTATTACGGCTTACTTATGTCCTTTTTTCCCCTTCCAATAATCTCAAACCTGCACTCAGTAGCTCTTACACAGACATTTCAAAACATCCATGTGATAAACAGTGGGATTTCCTCAAAGAGAAATCTGAACCATGCTGATCCTGCCCCTGCTCAAAGGTGGACTGCAAAGAAGTTATGTGAATAGGCTTCACGGTGCTAATGAAACAATTTTGCAGTTACTACTATGGTTTCACAGAAGCTCTTGTCTCTTTAGACACAGAAATTTCTCTTTTACCTGAGTTTACAAAGAGGATGTTGAGCAACTGATCTTTCCAGTTGTAAATTCACATTCATATTACTGCTAAACCTCTCCTTTGGGTTTTCAGGGCTGCCAGACTAAGGATGTAAGTCAGACACTGGTGACCTCTGGAGCCTTGCCCCTGACCCTCCAGTACTCTGCAGTTTTCTTTCTCTTTTGGTCTTCAAAAGTCTGTGAAAGAACTGAATTTGGAGAGGTAAGGAGGTTAGTCCCAGCAGCACTGAGGGGTCACAGAAGAGCAAGGGATACAGGTTGAACACATTGCAGTGCAAATCATTAAAGACACAGTGAAGAAAATGGAGATCAAAATGTTAGAAAGTCTGTTCCGTTTCTAGAACACAGACAAAAGATTCTTTCCTTATGCAGAAACTGAAGATGAAATTTTATTTAATACAAATAGTGAACCCTACATCCATCTTCATCATTGTGAGGTACACTCATTAGATCAAGCAAAGTCATTGAGTTGCAGTGGAATAATTTGCCTTTTTCTGTTTTGAACTGTGTCTGAATACTCTCCAGAGATTTTTGTCTTTCAGCTATGTCATTGAAGACTTTTTTTTTCTTTTCTGATGAAAATATCTCTTTCAAGTAGTTCTTTGTCCTTCCCTTTAAGCCATAGACTAAGAGTTTTCACAATGTGTTTTCTCACTACAGAGGGAGATTTCATGATTACAGATGAAGTTTAAGCAGCAGGAACACAAATTGAGAAACAAAGGTGGCAATGCAATACAATTGACTTTAGTGTTACAAATAAAGAAGAAAAGAAATAGCAGAAGAATAAAAATATGTGAAATAAATGTCAATTCAGGTAGCATCTCCCCTATGAGGACAGGCGAAGGAAGTTGGGGCTGTTCAGCCTGGAGAAGAGAAGACTGCGTGGAGACCTCATAGCAACTTTTAAATATCTGAAAGAGGCCTACAAGGGAGCCAGAGAGGGTCTCTTTGTTAGGAACTGCAATAACAGGACAAGGGGTTATAGGTTCAAACTCAAGGAGGGAAAGTCTAGGTTGGATGTGTGAAAAATGTATTTTTGTATAAGGGTGGTGAGACAATGGAACAGGTTGAACAGGGACATGGCAGCTGCCCCAATCCTGGTACTGTTCAAAGCCAGGCTGGATGAAGCCTTGGGCAACCTGATGTAGTAAGGAGGTGCCCCTGCCTATGGCAGGGAGGTTGGGACAAGATGATCTGTAAGGTCCAATTCTATGATATGAAATTCCTGTTAGGACTGTTCCGAGTCTGTTCACTGTCCTGAAAGGCTGTTCACTTTTCTGCATAACATGTGTTTTAAGAGTCCAGATACAAAAGCTAACCAAGAACACACTCCCACCCAATGCAGCCATGCATCTCTGTGAGAGAAAATCTGAATACAAGCAGCCCAAACCTGCCAACTCCTTTTAGCCATTTTTAAATCAGAAAGTTTCACAGACTACAGCTCAGCCTTTCTTGCCTGAAGGAGAGGAGACCAAGTGTCTCCTTTGCATGATAAGCACCTAATGATCTATGTGTTTCTTGCTTATGCTTTTGATGCCTTGCTACATGCCCATTATCACTCAGCAGTGAAAGTGATGTTGTCCAAAACTAATTATGCACAAGTTTCCACACCATCAGCTTAATATAACACTGACAACTGGCAAAGCAGCAGAAGAAATGGAGAAATGACAGATACATAAATACGTAATGGGAAAGATTTTAAGCAAGTCATGTTCAGTAAGTAGAAAAATGGTAAGTGGAACATTTTATATTTACTCAAGGAATACCTGTCAATAAAACATTTTGCAGGGGCAACATGAAATTCTGATTTTTTGTATTCTGTGAATTTTTCATCTTAAAGATTTTGGGAATATTCTTGAGAGAAACATACATAGGATTTCTCAAAAAGTTGTGGTTTGGTAGGCTCTTGCTTCCCAGATGTGATATTCTACTCTAATTTGATGATTTATGACACCTTCTCTGCACATGATTCTGAGTAAATCCATAGCCGTCATGTCATATGAGGGCAAAAGTTTTTTTTATAATTAATCCAGACATGTAGCATTTTCTTTATATTGCAAGGTGGGTTTTTATTTGGGGGTGTGGTGGGGAATGACAGGGTTGGCTTCTTTGAGAAGGTCCTAGGAGCTTGACCCCATCTTGGCCAGATGCAGTTTCAAATGGCTCCAAAAATGACCTGTCACTGAACACTGCTGAGGCAGTGACCAGTGCTGGTGGCATTGCCTCTGTGATAATGTATTTAAGAATGGGCAAGAAAGTGCTGGACAGCTACTGTGGAAAGGAGTGAGAATATGAGAGAAAAGCCCTGCAGACACCAAGGTCAAAGTAGGAGGAGGTGGAGGAGGTGCTCCTGGCACTGAAGCTGAGGTTCCTCAGCAGTCTCTGAAGAAGAGCATGGTAATGCAGGTTGTCTCCCTGCAACCCATGGAGGTTCAAAATTGATTAGGGTTGAGAGGTATAGGATGGGGGGAAAGGATGATTCTTTTATTTGCTTAGAGGATTTGTTTGTGGGTTTTTTCTTTGTTACTGTATTGCAGTTCTGTAAAACACTTTGATTTTTCTCAAAGGGGAAAAAAATCCAAGAACTAAACCCCAATGCAATCATGTGGACAGCTGGGTAACAGAGGTCAGATATGCCTGTGTCACTCCTCTAGGGTCAAAACTTCACTGTTACAAGTATGTTGCTTTTTTAACCAAAAAGGTGGAAGACACTGAGCAGTAGCAGATGCCACAAGGGCCACTGAAGAGAAAGTGTGCAGGTGTTACTGTAGTAATTAGAAACTAAAATATTATGAGTTTTGGAAAAAAATATATGACCTTTCAATTGTTTTCCACTAGTAACTCGACTTTTTCAATGGAATGAAAAATCTTTTCTGCATCCTTCTAAAAAGAATGTTTACCATTGCAGAGGTATTGCAGAGTTATAAAATGAATAGCCAGGAACTTTCTCCTGTGATTAGCTGATAGTAAGAAGGATAAAAAGAAATTGTCTTGGGACTACTTCAAATATAAGCTGTCACCACCACAATGATGAGAGTTAAGTTCCCATTTCTGAAGGTTGTAGAAGTTTTGCAAATGTGCTTTCATTTTGCCTTATTATAGGAAAAGGGCAGCCTAACTTAGCCTTTTGGGACTGAGGCATTCAATTCTCTTCTCTTTGGTTAAGTTATTACAGACAGGTAAAAGAAGGAGTAAATGGCTTTTGATAGCAGAGAATATCTTTAGGAATTATTTTCAAATCATATTTGTAGGCTGCAAATACAATGCTAATTGCTGAAATTCATACCTGAAGGTTTAATAAATTTCACCATTTGCCCTGACTGTTATCAGGCAATAATGATCTGATCCACATAACTGTGCAGTCAAAAAAAAAAAAAAAAAGCAGCATATTACCTCTGGGAGAATAAGTTGAGGGTTATAAATTAAATGAGAGGAGAGAGTTGTTTAGACTTTGTTGGGCACATAAGTCACATCGTTGGTTCCATTCTGTTATCAGACTGTAGCGTAAATAACCATGATAACAAATACAAATTTCAGATTATTGCTAGTCTAATATGTGATTAAAACACTATTTCTGCAAGCATTCTTGCCATTTCTCATTATTCAAAATACTCACAAGGAGGAAGCAGAAAAAGGCAGGTACACTTGTCTTGTGGATTTGTTTACAAGTTGTAATTTTAATATCTATGGATTCCAACCACAGTCCTCTATTGTTTGCTAGCAGTGTTTTCTTATCATGCTGCACTGGTTGAATTATTAGCAATGGGCATGGTAGAGCCCCGAGGATAAAGAAATTGATGGCAGATAGCATCAGCAATGCTACCTGTGAGGAAGGTTTACTGAAAAAATTTAACAGAGAAGAAAAAGGGCGCAAATCCAAGAAAATATCTAAAACTAAAACTATTTTAAAACTCTATAGTAAAGAGTAATCAGCAAATATCTGTGGAAAGGTGTGTTTAAAATCAAATCAGCTACAGAAAATTTTGATATGCATGACAGGTCAGCTTGGGAATGTAGAATTTCATATAGGTATGAAACACATGCCATATCACAAATCCTTTACTTTCATAGACCGCACTATGTGTTGCAACCATGTGGGTGAAATAGCATCTTTAAACAACCAGAGATACCTGGAAAAAAATGAACCCAACCACAATTCAGGCAACTATATTAACAATGCAAAGCATGTGTAGGCATTTAGAGAACAGACTGTAGGATTCCTCAGAAGTAGAAAGGGAATCATAGATAAAAAAGCTGATTAAGTGACACCGGGATTTATTGCTGTAGAGATCAAAACAAGTGAAGAAATTAAGACTGTTTATGGTGCTTGCTCAGCAGATAGCAGGTTATACCTGCAGTGCAACAAAACCTCTATGCTGCATAATTGTCTAGAATAGAAAGGATCTATAATTTAAACAGCATATCCAAATTCCAGTTATAAATTTGTAGTGTAATGTCTGCTTTCCGTATTTGACAGAAAAAGGAAATAACTTTATATAACAAACTGCCTCTTCTGCTTGTTAATTTAGATACATCTCCTTTCAGCAAATTTCTGCGCCTTTATCTTTAAATGATGAAGATTTACTCATACAGCCATGGTGTGGAAAAAATGAAGATGAAAGAGTAAGCAAAAGCATCTATGTTTCCTAATAATTAGGTCTAATGATCTGTGTCTTGGATGGCTCCAACTGTCCCTCTCCTTTGCAATCTGTTATCATGAGAGACAGCCTAAAGCAATGTAATTGCAAGCCAGGCCATATACATAGCTTTGGGCCCAACTTTATGGCCCTCAGTGACATGAGCATAGCCTAGGAAGCTCTGAATGCTGGCTAGAAAAAGAGCTGAAATGCTCTTGGCTGCCTGAAGGAGTCCAGTACATATGATGGCATCCTATGTCCTTTAGCTGAGAGAATGAGTCACAACTAGTCTAGCAGGTGTTCAGTTGTCTTTTTCTGTGGGAGAGGACAATGGAGTCTTCTGAGTGTTCTGTTTAATGGGACTTCAACTTTCCAAAGCTGCTGATAATAAAATCTAAACTTAGATATGTTTTACAGTATATATAAAAAAACATATCAGCTCTGGTTTTGCTTTTAGAGAACTTAATGATGTTCTTAGAAGAGCTAATGCTCACAGACAAAACATGCTGTCCTTCATTTTGATTGGGCCACCTTGCACCACTCAAAATTTAAGATCATGTTCATTTTCTATCATTATTAGACATGGTCTAGGAATGTTCAAATGCTGGTCAAAAATCTCAGCTAAAGATTAAAAATAAGAATATGGAGTATCATTGGTTTTCAGAAGCCCTGTGATATTTTGTATGTGAATGTGCTCATTATTTCATAAATAATAAATAAATAAATAATAGGAATATTTGTGAGATTGGCAATCTTATTAAAATATATATTTTGTGTGCTCACCTTAAATCCAAAGCCCTTTCCAGAAGGTATGTATTCCAAATTCTTTTGTGTCACAACTCAGTAAAGAATTTCCATAATGCTGCATTTTCTTTGCTTTGTTTTTATCTTGGTTTTTATTAGCATACTTGACTTAACTGTGTTAATTCTCACACTGGAGGCATTGTCAAAGTGATAATTAATGGTTAGATTTTTATACTATTATTACATGCTTGACATACACTTTTAAACTCAGAAATGCCATGACTTGAACAGCATCCAAATCTAACTATGCACAGATGAAGTTTATGTATTTCGCTATGTTAGATTTCTACCTAAGTGATACTGAGGTCGACTGGATTAATCTTGCGATCAAAGAGTTGACACATGGCAGTGCCTGAACTTAAAGGGAAAACCACAAAATATGGTCCTGAATTAACATAAATGGGCAACAAAAATGCTGTTGTGCTTGCTAATGTGAGATTCAGTATGTTCAGACTTTGAGGTGGAGTCATTCAGCATTTATATTGTAACAGTGAGATACAGCAGGGGCTTATGTGTGAATTCAGTGGACTTTTTGTCTATCAACAGAAAGGCAATTTACCTGCTTCCTTTCGAAAAGTGCTTATAAGAAATTAGTGAAATTGGATGGGCATGGCCAAATTCTTCTCATACACTAAAAGATTTGTTTCAACACTAGTATCTTCACATGTGGTGTCAAGGAATGAGATTGCCACAGAGAGATCTATTCTCCCCTGTTGGCATCTCTTCTATTTCAGGATTTCCAGAAGATGTTAAGCCAAAGGAGTAAAATATTATCATTTATTAATTTCTGTATGACAACATCTTTGCACAAGCCACTGCACAGAAAGAACTCTTCTGGGACAAAATCATTGTTCCAAGTTCCTAAATATAAAGGCTAATTGAGAAAATGAATAGAAAAAAAAAAGAGTGAGTAACTGTGTCTGCAGTGGGCTATGAGTACTCGCCAGCATTCAATTAAGAAAACACCTGCTGTTCCTGAGCTTTTGCAGTTACTGAACTTAGTAGTCAGGTCAGCTTTGAAGGGAAAAGGATCTCAGGTGTAGAACATCATAAGAAATAAATTTGCACGACTTTATCTAAAAATACCATGTGCTATTCTTATCTATAACATTTCTCTGCACTTCTTCCACTGAACCAGTGCAAGAACATATTGGTCTTTATTAGGAACAGCACATATGTACTAATATGTACATATTAGGAACAGAACATATGTACTTGTTAGAAAGAATGTTCCACATACATTGTGGTGTATTGGAACACAGTCTTAGTGATTTTAACGATGTTGCAGTCATTCTATTCATGATAGTAATTCTTTCCCAGTGTAGGAGAAAGTTGATAAGGCTTAGCATGACTTTTAACAAATTAGCTGAAATACAAACATGTGGCAATACTGTCCTGAACTGGAGCTTTGTGCTACTTTACCTTTTCCACCCTGCAAACATTAGTTTTGATCATACAAAAAACTTTTGCCTGTGCTCCTTTGCCAAGTAATAACTTTTGTGGTCCCCTTTTGATTGTAGTCAGATTTCTGCGTTTCTCTCCTCACACAACACATTTCCATACTCTGAAGTGGGTGCCAACTTACACAAGGTAAAATTCAGTGTGCCTGAAAGAGATTATATCCCAGCTATTTCAGCTTTCTGTTTGTGTTTCAGAGTTGGAGATTCAAGGCTCAGGAAAGAGTACATTAAAAATGATGGGTCAGGCACAATGTTTTATCTTTCTCAGTGTTGTATTAAGTGAAATTCTGAAGTCTTTTTCTTCTGAGCCAGCAGTAAGGGGCAATTACCTTACTGGGTAGATATGGAAACTACATGCAGGGACCATAGTATTCAATGCCTTACAAACATACTTCCTCCCAGCATCAGTAAAACCGAACAGCTACATATTCACATCTTCTCATCCTGGGTGCCATTTATAGCTACGGAATTGACCTCCGCCTAATTTTCCTCCTTGTATAGTGGTGGCAGGTACAACACAGCTGTTTCACTTTGATATCAGTTCTGAAGTTCAATTAAAATATAAACCCAAACAAATGAAAGATAAAACACTTGTAAATACCAATACTATGACTGAAGTCAGGGTATTAAGGGAGACTGGACAACTCATCTCTGAAGAAACAGGGGAGCCTTATTTTTGGCAGATAAGACTCACTAACTGTGCTTATAGAATGTGCCTTTTAAATCCCAGAACATATGAATCACTTCTTCTGTCTGGTTCATGGCAAAAGGCTAGGGAGAAATAGTTTCTGATACACAAAAACCAAAGAGAAAATGGCATATGGTTAAAGCAGAATCATGAAGAGTATGACTCTGGTCACAGACAGAATTTTTAAACTGGCTTAAGGTTCTTCTGCTCTTTTTCCTTTCTTCTTCAGCAGAAGACAGAGGGAGGAGGAGAAGAAATATTTCTCATAAGCTTCTTGCATTTACTGATGACTTCCTTCATTTGCTGAAGTACCGTTTCACCTTGGCAGTGTGTGGCAGTAGTGTTGCAGTCTCTTGAATGCTCTGCTAGTTTGGGCTGAAGTAGAGTTAACTTTCTTCACAGTGGTTAGGATGGGGCTATGTTTAGGGTTTGTGCAGAACACAGAGCTGATAATGTAGAGATGTTTCTGTCATTCCTGAGCAGAGCTTACACAGAGCCAAGGCCTTTACTGCTTTCTGTACTGCCATGCTAGCAAGGAAGTTAGGGATGCATGGGAGATTGGGAGGAGACACAGCTGGGACAGGTGACCCAAACTGACCAAAGGGATATTCCATATCATATGACATCATGGTCAGTACATAAAGTGGGAAGAAGAAGGAGGAAGGTGGGGCATCTGGAGTGATGGCATTTTTCTTCCCAAGGAACCATTACACGTGATGGGGCCCTGCTTTCCTGAGGATGGTTGAACACTTTTCCATGGGAAGCAGTGAATGAATTTCATGTTCTGCTTTGCTTGTCTGCGTGGCTTTTCCTTTCCTTATTAAACTGTCTTTAGATCAACCTCTGAGTTTTACTAGCTTTTACCCTTCTGAATCACTCCCCCATTCAGCTGGTGGGGGAGTCAGCAAGCACCTGTGTGGTATTCGGTGGCTGCTAGGGTTAAACCATGACAAAAACAAAGCAGAAGCACTAAATCCTATTTCTTTTCCCCTAACTTTAAAGCACTATAGTTTAGCTTTTCAGAATTATTTTTTGTGATGCTTTTGATGTTGTTTGTGAAGTCTTTTATCAGCTATTTCAAATAAAAATGCAAACTTTAAAATGATATTTTAAATAATTCATGTCTTACACCTACAGTTTTTCTGAAGACCCATTGTTCCTACATGGAAAATCATCAGAATAGATCCTATTGAGCATCCTAAAGTGGTTAAAGTGCATGCTCTGTGTTAGAACTGATGCAATAGAACAGTCACTAAGAGACCCATTTGACCTACAAGCAGGAGAATCCTGCTTCCTTCTGTATTGTGAAAATAACCTTTAATTTCTTTTTAAGATTTGGCAGAGTCATGTATGGATTTTGATCTTTGGGTCATTTACTGTGGTATAGTTAGCTGTTTGGCTGTGATTCTTGAGATTACCAAGGCTCTTCCAATACTTAGCCTTCTTTTTCTCAGTCAGAGAGCGCATGTTAAACACTCAGATAGAAATGCATCCGTGACATGTAAGTTTCAGAGGCAGAGTTTAACTTGAAGGTTCATGTCCCTTTTCTTTTCACCACTATTTTCTGTCTTTGATGCAGTACAGCAGTTATCGACTTTTCAAGAGTTTCACTTTTACTGAGCCTGAGATTTATTTCATTATATTTATCATGAATTATTGATTAATTTCTAGCTTCCCTCATTAAAATTGCAGAATGAAAATGTTGAATCTCCTAAAGGAGAAGTGTGGAGGTGTTAGCACACAGAATTAGTCTTATGTCCATGCTACAAACTCTTTAATGATAAGGAAAGTCCTTTCATGCATCTGCAGACATATATGTAACATACAGTTGATGCTGGCCTATCTCAGATGGGTAGCATGATGATTGTTTTGATTAGTCTGTTTTTGTAGATTTGAAAAGCAAACATTCACAACATCTGCACTGTGGGCTAAAGAGAAATAAAGGAAGGTCATGTATGGAGAGAATAAAGTGATGAAGGGCAGAGAGACAGAACAGAAACAAGCTACAGAAGTGGCTGGCAGTGGCTGCAGAGATCTCATACAGCCCAACAGCTTCTGCAGCCTGTGTCTCAGTAGCATTTCCTACAGAAATTAAATTCATGGTGGCCTTGCAGGGATAAGGACACATTATGAAGACTGTTTGGAGGAAAGCAGTTGAATAGCACCTGCTAAAAAAAAAAAGAAAGAATGGGCTGGAAGCCATACCTCTCATCATAATTTAATGGAGTGAAGATGTCCAGGAGAAAGGTTCCTGAGACTGTGGGATTTCTCAGGCATTTGGGTGTTAATACTTGGAATTTACAGTCACTGACTGTGTTGGGCTAAAGGGATCTGAATTCCAGAGTATCCCTCACCATTGTACTCTGGGACTCCTACCATCTGACAGCAATGGTGGAAATAGCAGGGAATGGTGCAGAGGACATCCAAAGAGAATCCCTGCTAATTTGCTGATCAGTTCATTATTTCTTTCTGCATAACATGAATTTCTTTGTTCATATGGGCTGGGTTAATATATAGTTCATTCTACTATAATGCCTATTTCCTTCCTTACAGGTATTTGTTGAGCCTGTTCTTCATTCCAGCTTTTCTTTAAAAAGTTAGGACATTTTCTGAGGAAATATTCAAAGATGTATTTCTTGTAAATCATTTCAGAGCAAATGATATGACAGATATTATATAGAAAATTGAATAGATTTGCCTGATTATTTCCCTTGGACTTTCAAGCCAAATTAAGTCACATTTACTAGAATCATTATGCACAGGTTTGCATTTAGGCAAAAAAAGCATGAAACTTAATATCTGGTATCCAGTACCTACTTAAAGAAAGCTTTTTCAGAGTTACAAAGGCATTAAGAAAACTACATGCTCTGTCTCTAGTCCTGACTCCTGTGTGCTGCTCCCTGATTCTGATCAGGTTGCACATTATTGATGTAAGGCACACAGAAATGTTGCAGTTTGCTGTTTTTAGAAGATCTAAGCAAAAGGGTCAGCCCAGTTTACAGTTTACACTAAATAAAACAAACCATTGAATCATCTGGGAATTGTCACAAGTGAAAAACATTGTTTTGACTATCAAAATTTTCCCTGGCTTTAAACAAATGCAGTTATGCTCAGTTTGTTAATTCACCCTGTGAAACGTAAGGAATGACCTGTGGCTTCCACTAGAAAGTGGATAGACTCTAAGGATGCCTGTGCTCTGATGAAAGCCTGTTCTATCTTTCATCAAGTTCAATGCCTAGTGATGTTTCAGTGGGTTTGTTTTTTTTCCAGGCCCAACAATCTTATCAATTTGCAAGACAGCTTGCCTGAGATCTAACTCTGCTATCACTGCCTTTATTAGCATTTGTATTTCTCTCTACCTCTGATCTTATGATGTATTTAACTAGTTCTTTAGTACTACACAAAAATCTGTCTAGATCTGTTATGTAAAACTTGTTGCTGCATTGATACTGTGCTTCTGGCTGCTAAAGAGCACATACTGTAGTATGTAAGCTAAGTGCTGATTAAGTGCTGATAAAAAAACCCAAAAAAGCTGGTTTTAATCTGGTTTGGGGGGAGAGTTTATGGCATTTGAAGATCAATATAATTCAATTTCACACAAATCAAATTAGTCTATACTTCTACTCAAATCTGGTTTAAGTGCCACATTTGGTGACACATAAGTCTCTGTGTAAGCTGAGGAAAGAAACAAAGCCTTACAATATCCCAAGAAGAAGGTATTTTGTAAGAACTGTCTTTGGCTGCAACTGCACCAGTTGAATAACCTTTACAAAAGGTACAGACATCCTACTGGGAACGGGTCTGGGATGGAATCAGCCCTAACTTGGGTTTGCCTACTCTACCATGCTTGTCTGAAGCTGCTGCTTTTGCCTGGTTATAACCAGCTGGGACATCTGAACAGGCACTTGTTCACTGTGAATAGCTTATCTAATGAGCAGTGACAGATTCACTTAGAGATCTGGTAGAGGGTAGAAATGCTGCTGTGCCTGGGATCCATAGTCTCAATACATCTCCCAGGTTACAAACACCAAAGAGCAGTGCGTTCATCTTGTTCATTTTCTGAGGGAAGGCACAAAGAGGATCAAGTTTGAGAATGGAAGCATATATTAATACATACTGTGCTTTCTCTCATCCAGCTGGATGGCTTGCAACTACCTGTGCTCTGCAGAGTGCTGGGTGGAGAGGGCTATTCCCAGATGTGACACCAAATTATTGGTACTTCCCACATATTCTACACTCAAAATCTCATTTTCTTACTTGAAACTAAAACTGCATTACCCTAATATTTTGATATAGGTGGGCTCTTATGCCAAGGGCCAGAAGGTGCAGATCCCTGACATGGGCTGCTCTTGTCAGGTATGGGCACCACTGATGCATCCTCCTGCTGTGCTGCAGATATGACATACCAACATATGGCAGCATGATGGTTCATGACATTGACTTGCAGGGGAAATAACTTCCAGAAATAGAAGAGGGTTTGGAAATCAGCTAATAATGATCTTTTTCTCCATTTTAATATTTGTGTCTTTAAGTAAATATATGCTAGGAAGAATTATAGAAATGCAATGATCTCATAATTTATACATTAATACCACTTCAGAATCATTATTTCTTGCATAGACAATGATGAGCATCTCTTTGGGAACAGGATGTCAGGTAGCAGAAAACTATAGAAGAGAAAAATATAATCTTACTCAAAAGAAGTGTAGAGTATTCAGGAGAGATCTGGGAGTCTCAGGGTTATTTTTTTTAAACTAATGTTAATGCGGCAGTTAAATTAGGAGCCTAAGTAGGAACACTGTTTCATTTCATTTCTCTGATTCACACTCCTTCTCTGCAAAATTTGCCCTGAGTTTTACAGCATCTGAATGTCAGAAGTTATTATTGAATTGAATAACAGTTTATACATATTCAGAAGGTATTGGAATGGGCTGCTACCTACTCAAACCCACGTGTTGGTAACCTGGTTTTAGGAAGACAGTTTTGGAAATGTTGTTTCAAAAGTCTGTGTGCATTAAATAGCTCATTCATAAAATCAGGACAATGCTGCATTAGAAAACTATTATGGAGATTATTCAACTAATACTGAAGGAATTTAAGATAAATGATAGGCTAAAAAGCATTAAAGAAGTGGAAAGAATCTAGTTACTCAATAATTTAAAGATCTCTTCTAAAAATTTCATTCCTGGGTATGCTTATTTTGCAAAGAGGAGGTAATTGTCCTAATAAAATCCGAAAATTTCTCTTATTTTGTGCAGATCAATAGGTTTTATATATTGAAATGATCAGTATATTTTATTTCAGGTGAGCATCTGTTACTATTTATTGGGCAAAACCCGCACAATGTAGGCAGTTCTAGCCCAGTGATTCTGGTACTTGCCAATTCAAATCCCGAGACAAATAATTTCAGTGTCAGTTATGCAGGATGTATTGTAGCACTCAAGTTTGTAAACAGAAGAGAAAATGAACAGAAAAAAACTCCAACCCAATCAACAAAATGAAACATAATCCTTGCTGACTGCAGAGTGTAAACATAAGGTGGTAAAAAGATTAATAACCGTCATTGTCCATTGAGCTCTTAGCTGTGGTGCTGGATGGAAGGTCTGCATGATTTCCAGGTGCCATTCAGACCTGTTCCAATCATTACTTTGACAGACCTCTACAGTTTTGGGATGATATTAGTCTTAGGGGATATTTACTTGTTCCTTTCCAGCCTCAGCTGGAATTGGCAATCAGATGTTGAAATAAATAGATACAACTCAATTTCTTTTGCCAGTTGTTACTCTGGGGTTCTCTGGGACAGGAGATACTCCATGGACATGTTCTAATCTAGGTATACTGCTCATGTTTTTCTGCTTTAAAGAGGGATTTCAGCACACACCCGCCCTTCTTATTTTATTGCAGCTGGGTATTCTGACATCTTTGTTTTATATTTAAGTATCTATTTGGAAAAATACTTGAATTATGGTCTTATTCTACTTCTGCTGCCACTTCCCCAGAATAACTTGTAAGAACGATGGTGGAAGGCACAGGACCTCAATTTGGAAGTAATTGTTTGGCTCCTGAGGCATGTGTGCATGCATGAACTGAGCTTCACAGACAGGAAAAGGAACCAAATGCTCAAGCTCCCTCGGGGAGGGCTCCAGCCATGAGGCTGTCACAGAAAGAGAAATGTTGTCACCCCACGCACCTCCTCCAGATAACCTTTTGAAAGTGATAACTGTAACAGCAATCTGTGATAAATTAAATTTAACTGTACACTTTCTTGCTGGATTGAGCTCCCAAAAGTAATTTTGGCAGTATTATGTCTTGTTTCTGGATTCTACTTTGGCATTGTAGTTTAGGATGCCCTGTCTAGTTGAGACAGAAATGTTTTGATGCACCCACATCACTGCAATTTTAGGCTATAGCTCAGAAAAATCAGCAAGGCATTGATGGATCCTGATTACTAGCAGTTGAGAACAGTGTTTTTCAAAGTAACAGACTTTTATTTGGGTGTCTAAATTCTGTCACCATCTAAGAGATTCATTATTGAATGACAGCAAGAAATATTGCAGATATTTCACCCAGCTGCAGCACACTGAAGAAACTTTTAGCATCTTTTTGTACCTTTCTGGGTCCTCCATCTCTGTAAGTGACATAGTATGTAAGTGACACACTACTGGCTGTCTACCATTATGTTTTTATATCAACCCAGGTCAGAGCTTTGTCTATAAGAAAAAAAGAATCTGTAAGTATCATCTTCACAATGATTTTAATGATTGCCATGACTCACAAAGACAATCCCTGCTGCAGGCATTTTATAACAGTCTCAGAAAACACAACACAGATTCTTAATACTCTCTGCCATGTCTTGAATTTGGATTCTGGTGAGATGATGGTTATTGTCTGATACCCTAGAAACAGACACATTTTTTGACCTCTACATATTCTTCTTTAGGAAGCAAACAAAAATTTACTTTTTAATCTGTAAGTAAGGCACATGAAGAAGAAAGAAGAAAGAAAGAAGAAGAAGAGGAAGGAACAGTAGCTGAAAGTAAGACCTAAGAGAGGAAATAATTTCTTTGCTTAAAGGAAAGGGTGAAAAATCTGTTGATCTCTCCCTTTAAGTCTCTTTGTTGAGGCAGCACTCACTGTGCACAGAGACAGTGCAGTCAAATGTCTGCAACTGCAGCGTAAAGTGTGGTCCCCCATAGCCAGACATAGCTCCATCGATGAGCCACTGAGATTCTTCACTCAACGGTCTTACCTCTGCCTGAAGTTCTACTTTACTTTTCTTGCATGGTTTCTGTCTCTATAGTTTTTTACGGCTTCCTCAGAAACCTAGTGTTTTTTGCAGGTGTTTGACTGGATTTTTAATCAGTTGTGCCAGGTCAAAACTCGACTGTGGATCAAAGAGAACTGAATGCATGGGAGGAAGGCTAAAAGTCTGACAGGCAGCAGACAGGCATTGTGCTCCCATCACTTACTCAGTGTGAAGTTCTCGCCTTCTACCTCCCAATAAAACCCAAGTCCTTGCTGAGTTAATATTATTTCCTTGGTATACTTTGAAATAGCAGTCTACTTTACCTATACAGTGTAATATTTACCTAGCAAGGGTTTTCCTAGAACTTCACCCACTGGGACTGTATCTTCATATGAAATAATAAACCACCCTCCATCATTTATTTTATTATTAGAGAATCCTCTAAGGCAAAACAGGATATACAGGAATGCTCTATAATTTTCTTTTAATTGGTTTAGAAGGGGTAATTTTTTTTTACTCTGAATTTTATTCCAGCACAGGATGAAAGGATAAGAAGCTATTCTTATCCATAGAGCCTGGACAAGCTCAAGAAGTGGGTCCATTGGAATCTCATGAGATTTAGCAAATCAAGTGCAAGGTGCTGCACCTGGATTTGGACAACACCTGGTATTAATCCAGGCTGAAGGATGACCAGATTGAGAGCAGGCCTGCTGAGATGGACTTAGGGGTGCTGGTGCATGAGAGGTTGGACATGAGCCAGCAATGTGCACTTACAGCACAGAAAGCCAGCTGTATCATGGGCTTTATCAAAAGAACCATGGCCAGCAGGTTGAGGGAGGTGATTCTGTCGCTCTACACCACTCTCATCTGCAGTACTGCATCTGGCTCTGGAGTACCCAGAACAGAAATGACATCAACTTGTTGGAGTGAGTCCAGAGGGATGGAGCAGCTCCCCTATGAGGAAAAGCTGAGAGAATTGGATTTGTTCAGTCTAGAGAAGAAAAGGCTTCAGAGCAACCTAATTGCAATCTTCCAGTACCAGAAGGGAGCTGGCAAGAAAGATGGAGAGGGACTTTTTACAAGGGAATGTAGTGGCAGGACCAGGGGGAATGGTTTCACACCCAAAGACAGTAGGTTTAGATTGGCTATTAGGCAGGAATTGATTCCTGTGAGGGTTACCTGATCTTTGTCACTCTGTTTTCCACTCCTGTTGTGTCAGGAGCCCTAAATAGTAGGGTTCAGCTGTGTAGGTCAGCTGTGTAGGTGTTATGGAATACGGCAGAAAGCAAAATATGCCTTCCAATGAAATAAATGCTAAGAAATGCTAAGCTGATTTAAGCACATTTAAATACCTTGCCTCAGAAACACTATGGTTCCTCAGAGCTGAGCTGTATTAGGTTGTTCAGAAATATTGAATGAAAAGCACTGGAGTTTTTTGTTGGCCTTTTTTTTTTTAAATTATGTGAATGTTTTAAAGACTTCTGCTAAAGAACAATTTTATTCTAGAGATTAATAACCTTCCTCTTCTCTTCTCTGTCTTGTGGGAATTGCATGTGATATGCAGGAATAAACTTTCTCCCGTCAGAAAAAAAAATAACCCAAACCATGCAACTTTTTTTTTCTAATTTTTAAGTGGTGAGGGAAGGGAATTGGACATAAGGAGAACTACTTTCACATGTAATGTCAGAAAAATTGCTGCTGTTTCATCCCAGCACTCCCACATATTGGCAGCTCATATAGTGATTAAGTTAAATAATCTACTAAGAAAAGTATGAAAACTAGCACTTTATTGTAATGTTAAATGAAAGCTGGCCTCTGCCAGAGCCCTGGCCTTGACATTAGACTAATTCTGTATAGTTGTTTTCACTGGTATTAACATGATATTTATATTTTATGTATACCATTCATTGGTCTCTGCTGTATTGTGATGCATTGATACAGGCTCTTAATAAAGATAAGGCTATTAAATATCTCTTTAATGAAGTTCATTCTTTCAAATGTCATCTGAATGCTATTGCAATCAATATGGGGGAAAAAGTGTTGCATTTTAAAAATAAAATACAATGTTTTTTTTAATCTGTATCTAGAAAACTGTATAATAAAGTGAACACTCACTGATTATTCTACTCACAAGTTTTCTGGCTCAACAAAAAACAATTAAAACGACACAAATCAGATATCTCAGCATGTGGAAGAATCCTCACCTTTAATGGATGTGTAAATGTATGTAAATATGTTCTTTTATACCCAAGAACATCTGCTATACATGTGGATTTCTGTTCACGAGTTAGATATGCTACAGTAATTCAGTATAAGGTTACTCATACTGCTTTGATGAAAATATCATTTCTCCTTCCTTGCATTAGTGATAAACTCTTATACACATATCCAAGATGTTGTGCCCGTGTTCCTTATGAATGTTCTTCAGTGCCTGCCAATGATGTGTACAAAAACACTCTCTCTGAGTTCTCTCAAAAGTCTCTCCATCTGAGGATATCCACAACCATTTTTTTCCAAGTTTCAAGATAAACAGGGAGTGGTTTTATTAAGATGGCTATTAAATGGTTCTTGTTTTTTGGGGAATCAAAGTGTTGCGTTGAGAAACCTGAGAAATGACCAAACTCCTTCCCACAATGAAACCAGTGTTTAACAAAATGAGCCAACATCTTTTTTCAAAGGTTCAGTGTTTTCCCTTTCCTTTTTAATTTCTGTTACTATGTTCCCCTTGCAAACATGACACAGAAGAAGAATAGAAAATGAAAGAGAACTGAGGGAAGAAAAAGGAAACAAAAGGTAAAAACTAATCTGAACATTTCATATTTACAAATTATGGAACTTATTTTAATGGAAATACCATTTTCAGTCTTATATGATTTGCTGTCATGAACAATAATTATGAAATAAATATTACCTTCAGACTGTACTGTAGTAAACCTTGTCTAAATTTGCATGGAGATTGAAGCCACTCATGTTTAAACTGATTGAGATTTGAAGCCATTTGGAACAGTTGACCTTTGAAATCTAAAGCAGAAGCAAAAAAAATTAGTATTTTAAATTCTATTTCAGCTAATGAATAATTCATGAATGAGGACTGAATGCCTTGAATAAATAAATAAAAAATATCAATTTCAAGAGGCTAAGATTGAATAATAAAATAAATACTGTTTGAGATAATTTAATCAGTTATATTTTAATGAACATTACTGAAAAAATTATCTCCCTTATTTGGAAGAAAAGAAGAAAACCTGTATGTCAGTTAAATGTGACTCAAACAGGCCATGGGAATAACAATGAATTTCATCATATAAAATTAAGACACAAAGGACAGAGCAAAAGTTGGTATCCATAGATATTCAACATAGAGACATATTTACACAGACATTTCAAGATATATACGAGTATTTTATTTTAAAAATTATGAAATTGTATATATTTTATATATGTTATACATATACCAGCTGATCAGTGACATTGCTTGCTGTGCTTTGAAATGCTGAACAAAAAGAGATAAAGAAGTCGGGAAGATGAAGCAGATTTACAAGGTAACCAAAAATGTACTTGCTCTGAGAATAGTAATCTACTACAATGTTGTCCATATAAAAGAGCCGAAGGGTTTTGTGAAGAGTATGCTCAGCATTTGTTTTTGCTTTTTTTTTTTTTAAATGGAATGATACTGAGATTGCAAAGAACAGTGATAAAACAAAGGAAAGAGGGAAAGACTTAGAAGCAGGAGCTGATTTTAAAGCAGTGTGGAATTTTTACAGCATTCCTTGTCAAAGCCAAAAAGCTTTTATGAGGAGAACACGGTTGCATGGTTCTCCTTTGGAATGATGCAATATTTAAGGAGGTAGGCAACAGTTGGAATGGTTTGTGCTTTACTTTTTTTCTGATGTTCTTTAAGGGAGTCTAAAGGTACAGTAAAAACCCATTCTGATTTCTCTTTGCTACCTGGCTGTGTTGGAGCAAAAGTCATGAAATGCAGACACAAGATCTACCGACCAGATTTTCAGAATAAATTGTAGTAGTTTATGGTAGCTGGGATTGCTTTCATTTGTTAAATAGTGCAGAGTTATTTGCTGGATTCTTCTTCAACATGCACCCTGTGAAATAGCAAAGTATGGACATGGATAGTAATAGCAATATGGGTATCTTAACAGTAATCTTAATAATGTGGATATATTTTATCACCTACAGCAGCAACTTTACTGGAAAATTAATAGTAGGAATATACACTAAATTTTATTCTTCAGAGCTGTAGAATATTTGGGACAAGATTTGTATCTTCTGTGTATTGTCTAATTTGCTGCACTCATGAGCAGAAAGAAATAATGAGCAAAGGCGTATCATTTAGAGCCAGATAGAATCATCAAAGTGCTCTGTGTCATGGTGGCATCAGTTCTCTTCAGAAAACCACAAAGTACTCCTCAGCCTCCCCTGGTTTTCAAAGCTTTTATGTTAACTAATATTTTTAGTGCAAATCTTACACAGGAAAAAAACCCTACTGTGTTATGTAGTCAAATATCCTGCATCATAAATTTTAACAATACTTCTGTAGAAAACAAGCAAGTCAAACCTGTAGCTTCATGCTCAGGGAATGGATATAATAATTCAAACACCTTTATATACTAGAAAAGATTAAGTATCAGTGTTTATTGTTTGGCAGGAAATAATTATTCATGCAAAATTGCACAGGCTCAATGACTTCAGTTGACAACACTGTTTCTTCACAGTTAATCCACTCCAGCAAAGTGATAGGCCTGAGAAAATGTCCTGTACCTTGACAGTATACCTTAAACTAGCCTTAGTTTAAGAGGGATCTGTCCCCTAGTTCTATGCAAGGTCATTCCTGTTGGCCAGGGCTTTAAACTCAAGTTTTCAAGGACATGGATGTTTACATTTGAAGCATAAGGAAGCACAGACAGACCTGCAATAATTACACTAATGCTGTAATAGGAAAAATTGGATGAAGAGCAACTAGTAAATGTATTCTCATTGCTTTGTAACATTTTGATTACCACCTAGGCTGTTCATTTGGAAAAAATAAACTGTGGTGACAAGACTTAAAAGTATATTCCAATGACATATTCTTTCAGTTGTGAGGCATATTTTTCTACTTATTCAACAATTACAATTCTTGTTAATACATACTAATCAAAATCTGAATTTTATAGTTATGAATTGGAGCACAAAGGTTAAAAATAGATAAAACATCCTTCTTCTGGTGTAATTGTGCCTACCAAGACATGCATATGATTATCCTTAGCAACTTTATAAAATGTGAACTTCATTAAAAGTAATCTGATTAAACTGTGAAATTAATTATACACAGCAGAAGGCACCAAACTGGGAGTTTCTATGCATATAAATGAGTGATACATCCTGTACTCTTGCTCATCGAAGTTAAACAAGCTGCAAATTCTCTACCTTAATATTGTAGTACAGTCTTGGTCTGCCAAATATTCAAAGGTTCTGTTGGAACCTTTTGATTATATTTACTTGTCCTGTAAGATAAAATATGAGCTACAAAGTTCTAATGAAAATCTCCTTAAAACTGAAATAATCAGTGAGATACAAGTAGATCAGAAAATTATACATTTTCTTTCATTGAAAAGGATTAAACTTAATTTTTCATTCACCTAAAGAACTAACGCACATTAAAAAAAATAATTTCTAGTGCTGAAAGAAAGTCACTGAAATAAGAATGAGCTGTAACAGACAATGAATCTGCTCTAGATCTTCTTGTGGCCAGGAGCACTGTCCAATATAGTTACTTTAGTATTAGAACTTGATGCAGCAAAGTAGTGGGCCTTCATTTCTCTCCTGTATCAATAAATGTGATGAAAAGCTGCTTTTCCTTATTTAATGCAAAGAATGGTTTATGGAATTTGCTGCAGATCTTTCCTTTTCAGGAAAAAAAGACTGAGTTATGACTATCCTTTGATAATTTCATGCTGTTTGAGGGGTTCTTTCTTTTGGAAAGTTTTCCAAAGCAGTATTTGGATTACTGTAGAAGAACAAAAAGGACAAAGTGAGCCAAGAGAATCCTGTTTCATGTTACTTTCTCAGGGTCATCCCTTCCATTTTGAGATACATGGCAATTAAGACCTAAGCCAAAGCCCAGGAAAGATTTTATGGTACCTACTTGCTCTGAGAAACTGTTCTGTTAGTGTGAATAGAAATGACATCTGAATTCTTGACTAAGCTAATAAAGTGGAAATTGTGGTCTGCCTCCATTTCTCTAAGCAAAGTGGCCTCATGGGCCTCTGGACTTTTATGTCCTTAGAAGGAAATACTTTAGTTCTCACATTCAGCGACTTATCACTCCTAGCACACTTATAGAATGAGAGAATAATAGAATCATCAAGGTTGAATGAGACCTCTAGGATCATCAAGTCCAACCATCACCTTGCTACTCTCCTGTTCTTGTTGTCTTCCGCAAACTCCAGGAACCTCCTAGACTGATTCCTCTCTGCTATGTTGTTGTGCTTGACACATCTGTGCATGTTACTGCTGCTTCTGCATGATGTATACCGTTTAGTCCTGTTCAACAATTCTCTCTACATTTTAACAAGGTATTTCCTGATTCTTTTTTAGCATTTAGATTTTCAGTTTTATTCATCTTGGATTAAGAGGCTGTCATATTCAAAATTGTGAGGTCATTATCCCACTCATTGATGGAGTAGGTTTTCAAGAACAGTTTAGAGAAATACCTGTCAGGAATGATCCAATAACGCCTCCTCCAGAGGTGTGTTGGAAAGCAGTGCAAAGGGTGAACTGTATGATCCCAGATTTCCTCTCACCCTACGCTTCTGTGAGTTATGTGCTCTCTTGCAGCCAATTATTTGAGAGACTCAATAATTCTTTGTCTACAGAAATGTTCAGTACAACAAATCTCATGTCTTATTGGGCAATGCTTATGCAATCAGATTCTGTTATTGGTTAAAATGACACACATCTGGACTACTTCTAGTGCATTCTAAGGTTTTCCTCTACATTGCACAGATGCAATGTTAGTTTTTGGGATAGATGCACACACGTGCACAGAACTGTGGTCTAATGTAAACATACAATCTTCACAAGAAAGCCTCTAAGAAAACATTAACACTTATTTCTGATGTGTTTTGAATTAACACATCCATTTCCAGCACTGCCAATCTTAGAGGCAGTTAAACCCAGCAGAGCACGAAAAACCTCACCTTCTTCCCTTCGATTTGTGCATTGTAATTCAAATGAAGCCAGCAGAAGATAAGGCATTTCATACTGCACACAAAGCCATCCAAGACATCAGCAAAAGGAAAACAGTTTTCTTGACAAGGTGATTTTTTACCAGTGCGCTTGGTTTCTAGGTGCACTTTTCTTTCTTCTTCAGAGATCTGGCAGTTTATCCCAGAAACAGGCTGAGATATGACAAGAGGGGAAGGAATAAATTTTCAACCTGGAACCTGGCATCAGTGCAATATGTTTCATAAACAGGACACTTAAGAGTAGGAGATACATATATTTGTACAAGTTTACATAGCAGCTAGCAAAATAGACCTATAGGCTTCATTAAACTGCTTAGTTGTGTTGAGCTATGACCTTGTTAAACAGATGTTTAAAACAAGCCTAGTTCTATGGTTCTGACTTTCTCATTTCTTCTAATCCATTTGCTGTTGTATCTGGTTTATAACTAAAAAATATGAGCACAGCAGTGATTGGCCGTGTTCTTTAAAAGCAACTAGGATGAGATATATGGGAAATGATGATCATATCCAGTTGTCTATTTTAAAAAAATATTTTATAATGCATTGTATGTAGGTAAGAGTTCTTACTCTTCAACTGCATATCTATTTCTATTATAGATATATATATATACATGCTAAATATATACCTATATACATATCTTCTATGTGTATGCATTTGCATATATGTGTATATATTTACAGGAGGATGAGAACAATATTATCTCAGACTGTTATATTCTACTGTGATAATTATTTCTTTTGCAACCTCTCTTTTTGTTAATTACAGAATTTGCAGATTTGATGACAAAACTTATAGACTATTTCTAAATTAAGAAACTCTAGACTTTTCATAGTTTAATTCACATGTGCTTCATGTTACCTATGTTGTATTGGCAAAAAATACTAGAATAGGACTAGACCAAATGGCACATAACCACATTAAATTTAATAAAATTTAAAATATGTACACTCTTTGTACCACAAATAATTAGTCAGTGAAACTGCTTGTCAGAAGATACTGTGGATAATTGCCAAATAGGATGAAAGAAATGGGTATATATGACTAATTGTAATATCATGCATAATTGCATTACCTAAGCTTGAAATGTATAATGGATATCAATACTCATGATGTGGGCTAAAATATAAGCTTACCCATTTAACAGAGTAGAAAGAAATATTCCCCACAGACATGTGATTGCATGATTATCAATTATGTATTTGGACAGGCATAGATTTTAATGCCAGGAGGGATTGTTCTGTTTATGTTGTCTGACCTTTGAATAAACACATACAGCAGAATTCCATTAAATCTTTCCTGACTCAGCCATTAGTTGCTAGGTATATTTTAGAAAGATGCAGAACCTTTTCATGCTTTTTCTTTCAATATTAATTTCTCTAGTTTCTTTTTGCATTCTTACTGAATCCTTTTCCTTGCCATGGACTTTTTCTGGAGAGAATAAAGGAACATTTTACTTCCAGCTCAGGACATTCTATGGCTGTGACGTAGACATCTTTTTATGTCATCTTTTTTAAACTGTACAGATCACATTTTCATTCCAAGAAAATATCCAAAGTTAAATAAATATACAGATAAGAATTTGTAGATAAACTTCTGTTTGTGAATTAACTCAGGAAGTATGGACTACATGAGTGGACAATGAGGTGGATTGAGAACTGGTTGAATGGAAGACCCCAGAGGGTCATACTCAATGGCAGAGTGTCTAGAAGGAGGCCTGTCACTAGAGGTATTCCCCAAGGTTCAATATTGGGCCCAGTATTGTTTAACTTATTCATCAGTGACTTGGGTGAAGAGCCTCCTCAAGAAGTTCACTGACGCCAGAAAACTGGGAGAAGTGGCTGATACCCCAGAGTGCTGCGCAGCCACTGGAACTGATTGCCTAGGGAAGTTGAGGAATCTATCACTGGAGATATTCAAGAACTGTCTGGATTCAATCCTGTGCAATGTGCTCTAGGGTGACCCTGCTTGAGCAGGGAGATTGGACCAGATGATCCACTGTTGTCCCTTCCAACCTTAACCATTCTGCCAATCTGTAATTCTGTAAATAGGTTGTTTATATAGAGTCATAGAATCACAGAACTGTTAAAGCTGAAAAAGACCTCCAAGATCATTGAGTCCAACCATTTAACTAGTATCGCTGTGTTCACCACTAAACCATGTCGCCAAGTGGCACATCCATATGTTTGTGAATCACTGAAATCTTTAAGTCTGATTCAGATTAAGCTGTTCTGTGAATCAATACAATCTTTAAAACCCTTAAATAGTTTTGAGATATTTTTATTTGGTGTTAACCAATTATTTCCAATTTTAAAGTGATAGTTATAGGGAAAATAAATACCCTCAGGAAAACCTACTTCTTTTGACATATAGAAGTAAACCAGAGAAGTCTATTTCAATACAGAGGTGGCTATTTCAACAACTTTAGCTCCTCTTCACAACATTTTTGATTAAAAAGTATATGAAAGCAATCTTTCCCTGTTATAAAACCACATTTTTGGGAATATTATTTTAATAGAAGTAATCCAAATCAATACCACAGGTTTAAATATTTGCTTTTCCTTACATTATGCAATCCAGTCACCAGATTATTTTGTAGCTCTTTTTAAGATGTGGTTCAGTTTGTCACCATCTTTTAAGAACTGACACCAGAATTGGACAAATTATTCAACTGTTGATTTCAGCAGTTCCTCCTAACACTATTGTACTAGTTCTCCATTTCCACCTGTTGGCCTTCTGGCTACAAAATTAATCTTTTTCCCTCTCTTAGCCTGTATTCTGTACTGTGAGGACACTATTTTTTGTGTCTTCCATATGAAAGGGAAGATTTACTCAAACTCTGTTTGACTAGTCTGTCAGCATCCCAGGAAAGCTGAGGCCCTTGTGCCCCATCAGTCTGTCAGCACCCTGTTTTGGAGACCCTTCACTGAACAGTTCCCTAGACCAGAGGGTGATTCAACTAACTTGTTCTGGGTCACATGTGAAAGAGAAATCCCACCCTGGATCTCCACACCTTTATCCACTGCCAGCAACAGCCGGTGCCCTTGAAGGACTCACATTAACAGTTTACAAAATAACACTACTAACGTAATTGTGACAGTTTTAGGTTTGAAGATTGCCAGTCATAGTATCTGATTGCAAAAATATATTCAAAGGATATACTGATTCAAAGCAATATACAGACAAGCTTTAATCCCCTAATAAAATCTGGTTTGAGATAATGATTCAGAATAGATTTCAGTTCTTACCCAAAAGGTGACCCTATGTGGGGGGGAGAGAGGTTCAGACCATCAACTGATCACAGAAGTTAAATTATTTCTGTATCATTTCTTTTAGTTTAGGTGGATCTTAAGTGACTTTAGTCATACATCTTACTCAGCGAGGGGCAGTGATACCTTTTGGGGTGGATATCCCAGTATAGTACCTGAGATAACCTTGGGATAGGGACATGTGTCAGTCCAAGGAGAGGGATTTCTCCATGACTGCTAATTCAAAGCAAGATGTTTTCCTTTATCTCCCTTGTTTTTCAGCTGCTGTGCAGTTTATCAGCTAAAAAGAGCCACAGAGTTCCTTCCTCTGTGAGGGTTTTGAGAGAGCCTGACCATGGTGTCTCCACTCCACTCCACCCTCCGTTTAGTTCCCCTTTAATGGTACTGTGTGCGTGAAGTCAGAAATGCTGACTGCGTTCCATCCAAGGAATAGAAACAGTATTTTCCCCAATAACTTCCATACTGTTATCTTTTTACCCTCAGTCATCTTCCCACACAGAGGTTCAATGGTAGCACATTATTTTCCACCTGCAAATAGAGATCAGACAAGTGCTTGTCAACATGGACTGTAGATCTGACATGTTGGTATATGGCATGCCACATCTGTGAAAGGTGTGTTATTGACTAGTAGAAAAGGTGTGGCTACTCACCGATGGAAATGAGGAAATGTCATTCTAAAAATATGAAACATCACTATCTTAGTCTCAACAATTCAATCCTTCAACAAAAGTATATTTAGTTTCCAAATGTGCGGTCTTTGGCTTAACAGCTTAAGATCAAGGCATTTTCATGAGGAATTTTTTTCCAAAGTCCTTTTTACTTCTCAGACTTGCATAAAAATCACAAGAAGTGGTACAAAATGTTTCAACATTTCCTGTCCTTAGAAGTCTTATTTCTGTCTGTAAAGGATGTTAGATATTTTTTCTAGTATCTTAAGGAAACATACTATTTTCATACCACCAGCATCTGTTCAGCTATAATTAAGATTGTGTCAGAATTTAGGAGCCCATAAAGGGACAAAGGTCTATTCAATTTTCAACGGTGATTTGGCAAGTGCTATTCCAACCAAAGTATTTTAAGACCTGTTTAAAAAACCCAAAAGGGAAATTATAATTTTTCTAATTACACACTGTTTCACACTCAGAGATTTCAGGGTACCAATCACAAAGCTTCAGGTAAAGTACAACTCTTTCTATAACAGCATTATACCTAAAAAAGACTAAGATATGTAGCTGAGTATTGGACAGAGTTTTATTCATGCCAAACAAGTTCAGATACAGATTAAAAACATCTTTGAAAATCCACCTAGATAGATCCATCCAGGGAATAGAAACAGTATTTTCCCCAATAACTTCCATACTGATATCTTTTTACCCTCAGTCATCTTAGATCTAGATGTCAGTCATCTTAGATCTAGAACCTTGTTCTAAGCAGGAAATAAAGGCACTCTTCTCAAAATTCCATTCTAGGGATTCATATCAGTGTCTTTCCATTCCTATTTGTCCTTCTGCTCCCAGTGAATCTAGAATATGTATTGACTCACAGATACCATGTGTCCAGATTCACTTTGAATATGCTCATGTAATGTGGACTTGCAGAAACAGGCCAATCCCCTTGAGGAGAAATACTTGCTCAAATGATGTATGTGCACATCTCCTGTTGGATCAGAGTTCCAACAGGTGTGATTTAATTTTGTAATCTCTGCTTTATATTTTTTCTTCCTTATTGATCTTTACTAATATAATTATTTTCTTCCATATTTTGTATACAGTTCTGTAGTTTCCATTTGATTTGATTTTATTTCTGCAAAGAACATGTAAAATGGTACTGATTTTGTGTGCATAAATTTTTGAGAAGATAGTACTGAGTAGTGGGTATGATGGGTTAAGCTTGCTTGCCTGATTTTCACTACTTCTGTTTGGCTTATGGCTGAAATTTGATAAGATGAACTAAAGACAATAAGTTAAAAATCTTTATTTGTAAAGAAATAATTTTGTTGTAGAAGTTGAGAATTTTTTTTTACACTGATCACCATTTTTTAATTTTTTTTTTTTTTGGCAAACCATATATTTCTTCTAAACTGCAAACTTTGTCATGAGTTCTTGACTACAAAGACATTTTATGTGTTTTAACTTTTTCCTTTGTATGTTCCTGAATGTACAGAGGTTTCCCCACACTTTCAACTGTCATTGCTTCATGCAGCTCTACTATGAATATTTGAAATGCCTTTTTTGAGCACATTGAGATTTCTTGATATAGGAGAGTGCTGTATGACTCAAAACCAGTGCTGAAGTTTACTTACAGAAGAAAGTCTTCTTACTATGACTTTTTACTGCACCTGACTTTGACCTTTTCCCAAATACCCCTGCTAATAAGTATTGGAATGTTTTAGTAGGCTTGTTCTTTGAAGAATATCTAACATACCATTAAGGTGCATGGCAAAAAAAGACAAATACTAATGTAGGCTAATATAATGCAACAGATGGCTTAACTTTCCAAAGGGAAGGATCTAGAGCTGCCTGAAACTCCATCCAGAAGCCACTGTGCTTCTGTATATGCCACCTGTGACCATTTGTGGCCACTTGTGATTTTACATATCCACTTTTTAAATGTAGATTTAAGTGACAGATGATGACATATTTAGCTTCAGCCTGATTTCTTGTAAAGCAAATTTTTCTTAAAAAATACTAAGCAAAGACATTGGTAAGTGGCTGATTAACACCAGGTGGAGTATGTGTAACATGTGACTGTGCTGGGTTTCTGTGGCAAGGTGTTGGTAGTCAGGGGCTACAGGGGTGACTTCTATGAGAAGCTGCTAGAAGACTCTCCTATGTGTGACAGAGTCAATGCCTGCTGACTCCAAGATGGACCTGCCACTGGCAATGATGGGTGTGCCTCTGGGATAATATAGTTAAGAAAGGAAAAAAAGTTAGCATGCAAGAGCAATTGCAGCTGGAGAGAACAGTGATGATATGTGAGAGTAACAGCCCTGTAGATGCCAAGGCCAGTGAAGGAGGAGGGGAAAGAGGTGCTTCAGGCACTGGACCAGAGATTTCACTGTTGGACCTGGGCGTACTGGTACAAGAAGGCCAATAACATCCTGGCTTTTATCAAGAATAGTGTGGCCAGTGTAGGACTAGGGCAGTGACCATCCCTCTGTACCCTGCATTGGTGAGGCCACACCTCAAGTACTATGTCCAGTTTTGGGCCCCTCACTGCAAGAAAGACATTGAAGTGCTGGAACGAGTCGAAAGAAGGACAGCAGAGCTGGTGAAGGGTCTAGAGAATAAGTCATATGCGAAGCCACTGAAGAAACCGAGGTTGTTTAGCTTGGAGCAGAGGATGCTCACGGGAGACCTTATCACTCTGTACATCTGCTTGAAAGGTGGCTGTATTAAAGTAGGGACCAGTCTCTTCTCCCTGGTAACTAGTGACAAGACAAGAGGGAATAGCCTCAAACTGTGCCAGAGGAGGTTCAGGTTAGACATCATGAAAACTTTCTTCACTGAAAGAGTGGTCAGGCTGCCCAGGGATGTGCTGGATTCATCACCCCTGGAAGTATTCAAGAAACAACTGGATGTGGAACTTAGTGCTATGATTTAGTCGACATGATGATGTTCGATCAAAGTTTGAACTCAATGATTTTGAAATTCTTTCCAAACACAATGATTATGTGATTCTATTCTCTGTAATCCTATTGGGATACAGAGAGTACTGTCTTTCTCTATATGCAAGGCTGACAACTGAGATGGAGCTTGTTAAAGAAAATGAATCATCTGTAGTTTTCTTGTGCCATGCATGCTTAGAAGGTAACTGGTATAATTGTTTAACCTTGATTACTTTGAAGATAAAAAGTCTCAATAGGATCCTTTGGTTATATCCTGTGCTCTCTGATGCCTTTTTTTATTAGATGTTTCAAGTGAAATACTGATCAGTGGACTAATCTTGAGATCCATTTGTTTACATTTGTACATCCCTTAATTGTTTCCCAAAGCATTTCACAGGTATACATTTCAATTCCTATTTGATAGGAGGCATCAATATTTGAAAGTGAAGCACTTGCATTTTATGAGCAGCTCAGCTGCAGCCAAATAAAGATAAATTTTTGCATTTTAATTTACATCAAAACAAATCAGAGGTTACACTATGTAATAACTATGAAAGAAATAATTCATACAGTAAGTCTGTATTTGTACTCCACTAGTCTAAACAGTCTAAAAGACTTTGCTGTTTTTCCAAAGTACAAAGATACTTCAGCTTGATGTAAAATTAAAATAACTTGTATTTAAAAATTATTCATAATGGACAGTAGATGCTACAGATAAATAGTTGTCATATAGGTATAAACCCTGAATTTATGGAAGTTGTATATTTATTCCTGTGATTTATCATCTTCAAGGAAGTATATACTTTGATGCCATCATACTGTATTAAAATGAATTGAAGATACTCTTTAGCACTTGGGCTGTATCTGTGTCTGTTGGTTGATTTTCTTTGTTTATTTCTTATTTTAATTTCCTTCCTTTACCTGCTTTAATTTAATTTTAATTTTGTCTATTTTTTGTGTCTGTTTTATATCATCTTTTATTATTTTCTTTCTGCGTAATTGTTTTTATCTATTCATCTGTTCCTTATTCTGTGACTCATATTAATTACTAAAACCATTCTTTACAATCAAAGAACATTCTTTGATCCTCTGGTCCTTGAGCTTCATCTTGTGCCTCTCTGCTGAGCCTTCCTTCACATTCTCATTTCACCAGCTACGGGATCATAAGTTTTTTCTCTACCTCTATTTCATAAGCTCAGCAAGTATCTTTGTATTTTTTTGAGTTCTGCATGTATAGTCAGTGAACCAGTAACTGCTGGATTCTCACATCTCTGAAACACATGCAGAAGATTGAGTGATCTTCTAAAATTCAGACCAAGCAAGGCTTTGCATCTCCACTCCCTCTGCCTCTATTCTCCAAAGACTGCAGGACTTCTAGTGCTGCCCTCCATTTCATGTTTGAGACTCTCTTCCCTTGATCACCCTCCTCTCTCTAGTCATGCTAATAGAGTGCTCTGATTTTTTCCTACTAGAGCATTGTCCCAGGTAGTTCTGCCACAGGAAAGATTTTAGTATTTTTACCTAGGACAAGGACATCCATGGTATTAGAAAGGTGGGAGATGTTGGCTGCTTGGGCATAGCACTCTTTAGTGCAAAGACAAGAGGCAGCGTGACATGAGAGCATAGAGATGAAAGTCCGTCACACTCCCGGAGCTAGCAAACCCTTTGATCACAGACCAGTGTGTAGCAAGGCAAGAGTCAGCAGCAGATGCCCTTGCCGATAGATAGATTTGAAGACTCTGTGGGTGGATAATGAACATCTGCTTCGATGCTTAGATCTGATCTCAGGTCAATTTGATACTCATTTTATACCACATTCACCTTAGATATGATATTCATCTCTCTCCATATTCATCCCTCTCTTTCAATGTTTCCTTTCATGCTGTTTCCACTGAGACTTCTTTTTCCTCCTTCTCTTAAAACCCATCTTTCCTGTTGCTTTATCAATTTCATCATTTTATTTCCTTCTCCCAGATTCAGGATATATTTTGATGTCTTCTGTGACATTCTATTTTAGCCAGTCTCTATTTTGCCTCTCTCTTTCTTACAGTACTGAGTTGTGGTAATTGCTGAATTTCTTCCAGTGTCATGTAGTGCAGAAAGGTTTCTCTTTAAATAGTGGAGGTATGATTCTGATCTCATGTTGCTAAAAACCAATTCAGCTTATAACCTGAAAGGCATTCCTCTTGATTTATTGTTAGCACAATGAGGTCAAGCCCTTTGAACATGGTATACCTGAAGCATTTAATTTTCTGTTTCAAATGTTCTTAAAACAAATTAATATGTTGTATACTCTGCTAACTCTTATGACATTTTACAATGGAAGACAAAGCTTGACTATTTATTCTTTTGTGGACAGTTTATTCTGTTGGGACAATCAAGATTAATTTTAATTCCTAGACATCCGTGATCAAAATACCAATATTCATTTGCCTATTTCCTCAGACTTTGTCCAATACACAGACTTTGCTGCCACAGGTATGTCAGTAGTTAATATTCTGCTCTACTGTTTTTACCAAAAGAGCAGCAATTATAACACAGTTTAAACATTTTCTATTTCAGTTCCCTGATCCACTTGCTACTCAATGGTTTTGATCATTTTTATGATTGACCTGACACACTCATTTCACTCACAAACTTAAATCTTCTCCTGTGGCAAAGATTCTTCATTCACAAGGTATTAGCCATGGGGTTCAGGCTTCGAACAACCCGTCTTTAATTTCTTAGGAAACCTTGTTGGGGTTTATTGCCATATTTGTCTTGAAAGCCTTTCACAGTGTCTTGATCTATTTAATATTTTTGTCCTCAAACCTTAGTCTATTCTCTTCTTATGTGGAATCAAGGCTTTTCCCCGCCCAGTGATAAATAGATGCACCTTTGTTGTATTAGCAGTTTCCTCAGCTTAACCGCCTAATAAAAAGTTCTTTTAATACATCAAACTCTCTTCTTTGTCTTTAGTAGCTACATGGATTTCTTCAGCAAGCCTGAGACTCTTTTTATCAAACTGTAGATTGAAAACAAACTTGATATAAATATCTTTGCAATGAGTATCTTTTAGCTGATATGTTGCCCAATAATTACCTGTTGGAGTGGGATCCGGACCTGGAGTAACGATGAGTCTCAATATGAGTATGGTCGTTCTCCTTTATTCTTAGTACTTACAAGATATATATATAGACATTCACACAGAGTATGCGAATGCAGCGGATACATGATTGGTTTATTGCCCTTGTCCCAGTGTCCAGGGTAAACTTATGATTGGAGCAAGCAGGTGTCTGTCCACATTCCAGGATGTTTTCAGGAATTCCAGGGAGCTTGTTGACACCGGACTCAGAGCCAGTCAGAGCCAGCTCTGCCAGGCAGAGCTTGCTCCTTATCAGCAGTTCAAGGCTAAATCACAGCTGCTGTAGGCCTTACACCACACTACCAGCTGGGTTGTCAGCTTCAAGGAGATCATGTCCCTTTTCACATAACCATTCCTCCACAATTATCAGTCATTTGGGGTTGACAAGAGGTTTGAGGTGGCTTATGCCCATATTCTTAATCATATCAAAACATGTTTTGCAATAAGTTCTGCAAGACAAGCTAATGAGTTTCAGAGAGATTTTAACTCAAACAGGAGCACTCTATATGCAGAATGTTTCAATGGGCATGGAATTACTTTCAAGGATCTATAGCAATTGTGAATAAAGATCTGAATTTACTCATTATAGCTATAGATTTTATAGATTATGTTCATAAGGAGTTCTTAAATAGGTATCATGAGTTTCATTTTAATAGTTATGAAGATTATTATATTATTACATATTAAATGCAGTGTGTTAGTGAGAGTGTACTTTGATAATATCAACGTAGTGTTTCTTTTTAAAGAGATTTGTTCTATCCCATATGCAGGTATACAAAAAGAAAAGGCATTCAGCAGTCTTAGGAAAAGGCAGTTCACTGCTATTTTCTCACAGATATATCTTTTCTAATACTATTGAGTTAAACAGAAGTATGAGAATAAAAGGAAAACAATGCAAAGCATACAGGAGTTATAGTTCTGTTTGTTTGACTGATTTTTCACAATAGAGACTTGCCATGGAGTTTTTGACTGATAAGATCCTTATCTATTCTCCCAAAGGGCACACTCAATGGATGACAAGATTACACTGAGATGAAAAAGTTAATACTAGAACATTTTAAAAAAACCCCAATCCTTATGCCTAAGGGTTTAGATGCAACTATGTTAGGATTAGAAGGAAATATAATGTGGGGGCATATGTTCATGCACAATTGGTTATATCTTTCTATAAAGCTTTTGGTACTAACCTGTAGAAATGGGATATTGGACTGGATAAGCATATGAGTTGGAAACTCTGTGGCAACCTTCTTAATTTATAGCTATACTGTTGTTGCTGCCTGAGTTTGAATTTGCTGTGCTACTTGATACATCAACAAAATTATCAGTGACAGAAGACTGTGTGCATGTGTATGTGTGAGAGAAATAACCTGCCTCTACTGATCAGAAATAATTCTTACTTTCATTCACAAGTGATTTGTTTTATGGGATGTATTTTTGTTAGACAGCAAGAGATACTCACCATTCTGCTCACAGAATTGACGGCACTGGAAGGAGACAAGTTGTTTATGCTTACTAGGATGATTACAGTTTCTAGAAAACCTGTTTCCACATCAGTCATTCATTATTCATGTTTCAGTAACACAGATGAAATGGAGGATCACAGTATCAGAGTTTTGTGCAGATGATGTCTTGGAAAGCAGATGCTCCCCCCATCCAGTGCAGGGGCTAAAGCAGGAATCTGAGTAAAATTCTTGAGTACCATTTACTCAGGCATAAGATATTTATGTTCACATGTATTTGCAAAAAGATCACTTTTATACTTTTTTTTTTATTTAGAGAGCTTTGAAAAGACATTGAAAATACAGAATACTGGGAAATAGACTAATAGCTTTTCCTCCAAAATAACCTATGTGTAATATAAATTCCCATGTAATTAAACTGATATTACAGTATATTTATTACATTATAGTGGAAATCCCATGCTGTTTCAATTCATGAAGTAAAAGAGAAAGTTAGTTTCTAGAGCACTCAAGTTTCTCCAGCAGTCTCAGAATGCTCTTCCTACAGCAATTAGCTGAGCAGCTACTAACTGTGCCAGCACTGAGGTGTCGTGATTTGGTTTAGAACCAATCACGGTGCCTTTTAGATAACTGGAAACCACGCAACTTACTTCCCAGTCCATCAGTCTTACCAGTGGCACATATGGTGGCTGAATGAGGTTTTAAGCTTTCTTCCAGCCATGAAGATGAGAAACCTTAGAAATATTCACCCTTAGCGGAAAAGAGAGTCTGAGGAAACTGTAGAGCTGTCTGGTTGGACCACTGGACAGACTGTCATATTTTTAAAATAAAGACAACAAAATAACGTTCCCTTATAACAGATGTCCTATTGTGAGAACTGTGTAACTTCCTGCTTCCAAAGAAACTGTACTGCATTAAAAAAACCAAATCAAAACAAAACTCCATTCTAAAAATAATGCTGGGGAAAAAAAGGCAGATCAGAAAATAAATATCTTTAATACATAATATACTATTGCAGAAATACCAGAAGGGAAAAAAGAATAGGTCCTCCAGCCCCTAATAAAACGTTAGACATATAGAAAAAATGTACTTTTTCTCACGGTATTACAAATGTTTAGAGAGAGAAGGTTTTGTGGAAGGAAGAATAAAACCGACAGAGTATGACAATGCTTCTTAGAGTAATCTCCTACAGACAAATCTCACTACAGAAAGCAACATACTGTGTTGTCTGTCTGATGCTATAACATTTTTTCAAGATCTTACTGTAACAAAAATCAGAGTATAGTATTTTAAAAGAATATTTCCTGATAAAGAGTCAGTCTTGACTGACAATGTACTTAGATTATTCCTGAAAGTGGGGGATTTTACTACAGGATTAGACTACAATTCAGATTTCTTACGTAAGCAGTTGCTAAACTATTGACACAGATTATTGCAATAACTAATTATTAAGGCACCACCATTTATACTTCAATGTTCACTTTAAAGTCAAGGAAGTAAAAAATTAAATAAGATATTACAGACAACACAGCAGGAGATTTCACCATTTAGGAAATAGTGAATAGTTTGGAATTTCCTAATCAAAACTGCTTCTGTTGTCATCATGTACAAACTACAGATTAAGGCATGACAATAAAAGTCAACACTTCAGTTATCTAGAATGGGAATATTAATAATGATAAAATCCAAAGACCATTACAAGCGTGTTGGTGCAACAGGAACCCCAAGATTAGACACAGGTAACATGAGTTAAAGCAGTCCTTCTAAATCTCTTAAAAATAATTCAAGTCTTAAAAGAAGGATGTATGCGAAGCATAAGCTTTAGATTTTCTAATTTCTTAGCTTCTCTAAATTGCATTAAGAAGCATGTATTATTTGTAGAGTAGTGCTATGGTAACAGTAGGGATCAAAGCATACGAGGAGGGCAGCATTTCTGAAGAAAATTATACCTCCTGTAGCAAAGATGAAAGAGAGGAAAAAAACCAAACCACCAGAAAAAAACACTGTGGCTTGTAGTTTCTTCATTAAATTCTCCTACGTCTCTCAAACATCTGAATTCTTTCAATTGTTTCAGCTAAGCTAGTAAAGATATATGTCCTTTCCTTACAAATTTTACTCCTCCATTTTATCCAATTCATAGAGATTTTTTTTTGTTTCTTTACCCACATTTTATTACATGGAAAAATTCTGAAAAGCAACTATAAAATCAATGTTAGTGCTAGTTATCTACCTAATTGTGCAAAACAGTTGAAAAGTCACATGAATTTGAAGAGCGACAGATGAACAAGACTTTTTCAAGGAAAAGAACCCATAACTGATCAAATGTCCCAGAAATTCTAAGATCGTTTATAGTTCAAATACAGAAGATAATTTCATGGATACTATTTAAATTATTCATTTTATTCAGGTGTTTTTATTGTAAATAATTGTATTATGTTTTATTAGATCCCTGGAAACTCATCCATGTCTTAATTATGCTATGTGCCTGTGCCATGAAGCCATAGGAAAAGAGTGTGGTTTTTTGTCTCACTGGAGGAACAACATTTTTCTCTAATACTTTCCTCATATATAGCAGTCTGAGAAGATCAGGCGATTACCCTGTCTAATGTCTGAGCCTAACCTTTAGGCTGGGAACATTTAATCTGAAAATCTGACATTATGGGCTTCTAACATTCTGCAAAACCTTCCCCCAAAGATCACTAAAAGCACAAAGTGCTAGGTGGCTTCCAGAGAGAATGAAGAGAAATAAGTGCAACTGTGTGTGGATTTAACATTTGACTGAAAGACTTGTCTGACCTCAAGGTATGGTATCCTGGAAAGGACCTTTCACAACCTTTTTTCCTCTCTGCTTGCTCTCAAAACCACATACTGTCCTTCCAGCCAGCAGTATATGTAAGATAAACAATATAGTCTACTTTTCAAGGAACAGTTAGAACAGGTCTGTGCTCCTGTTCGTATGTAGGTGTGCTACAAAGTGGGCACAAGGACCTGAGAAGGCTCTTTGGAGGGACCTGCTTCTCAAAATAAGAGCAAGACTCATTCACACCATTGGCAGCAGTTCCTAGAATAAACTGTTTCTCCCAAACCGAGCCCAGCTGGCTTAGGTCAAATCTCAGGCAAAAGAGAATGTGCTGAGAAGGACATGTGCAAGTTCATGTGCTGAGGGGCTCTGCTCCTTCTCCTTGGGTGGTTTACTGGAATAGCCCCTGTTTACTAGAATAGCCCCTTACTAGAATAGACATTCCTAATGTCTAAGCCCCCCAATATTTTCTCCATATCCTAACTAAATGCAAATAAAATTATGGATTCTAGCTTGCATTATACATTTTCCTTTCTTTAAATTATGTCAGCATTCAAAACAATTTTTTTTGACTGGATGTATCATTAATTTTGCCCTTGGCGAATAGGTAAGGAGAAATCAAGCAGAAAATATAATAATCAATATATAATTATTATGCCTTTAAAATAAAATTCCCAGACATGCAAAAGTAGCAAACCAGAGAAATTAAGAAATTGAGGAAAAAAGTTCTAAAAGGGGTATTTTCTTAACTGAGTAAATCTTAATTTTATCATTCATTGTAAACTAAATCGCTCCTTATTACTTGCCATCATTTCTCCTTTCCCCATCTTCTTTTACCTTTCATTTTAAGTTTTAGTGTATCCTTATTGAGAGTCGGGGAGCAGATTTTTATCCAGTACTCAAATTGTGGGTGCACATATGGACATTTTCCTTATCGATTTTTTTCTGAATTCCTAATATTTGAGCTTTTGACAACTACTGGAAATACAGAGGCCCTTCTTGAAGGTCTTAACTCAGGTTTTATTATAAGCCCATCACATCTCCCTATATGCATAGAAAATTGAAAGGTTGTATGTTGATGAGGGGAGGTGGCCATTTGTCAAATGCAAATATATAAGGAAAATTAATCAGAAAAATGAGGTCTGCTTTCTCTCTAGTCTAAATGAATAAAAATAAAAAAAAGATGTTTCATTTCATCTTAACCCATTTAATTATTTTTTTTCCTGGAAAAAGCTTAATTTTGCAATGTAACATACAAAATATTTTAAAAATATCAAATAGGTATTTGCGACCTGACATCTGTTTTTCACTTGCTTATTGGAAAGCTAAGAACAAAGGAAAATTCTGCTGACTGGCATCTGATTTATTCTCTAAGTGAAGTATTCAGCATAAAAAGTGAGAACATATAACAGTTTAAAACACAACAAACTCCAAATAAGGAGAAACTTTCTACTAAACATATGGACATCAAAATGGAGTCAGAAATTAGGGATTTATATTGAATGTATTTGAAAGAACTTAATTCACATGAGATTTATGAACTTCTCACGACAGGTCTTTTCCAGCTGAGTCAGTTCTCAAGGCATGGTGGTGAAAAAGGTTTGGATTCCCAGTTTCTACAGCTGCTGGCTTCAGGAAGAATAGCTGTCAGAATAATCAGAAGATAAATTACTTTCCTACTTCAAAGCTAGCACCAATTCAAGAGAAATCCCAGACTGTTGGGCCCTTCATTACCTGAAGCAACCATATAATACAAAGCTGTTGATCTTAGATACAAGCTGGTATTAAGTAGCTGTCCTGTTTCAGCCATCCAACCAAACTGACTTTCAAAGTCTGTGATAGTGTAGTTTTTGAGTTTATGATGTCCAAGGTTTTTAACTGTCCTGAAGTACTCCATGTTCCTCCAAATACAGATATTTTCTTGCCATTAAGGGAACATTATTTGCTTGCAACAGGCTTCTGTCAGCAGAGAACACACTCATTTCTACAGTGCAAAAAGAACTTTCAGATTTTAGCAATGCATGATGAATGCATCCTGTTGACTGTATCTCCCTTTACCTCATCTGTGTCTTCAATGGGAACACACTAGTTAGAAGTGTTATGTAAATCAGGAAGAAATAAAATAAATCTATATGATAAATCTGTAAGCTTTCTACATAAAGCAGGCATTTATTATCTCATTAAAATATGCAAACAGCTCATTCCTAGTCAAACCATGCCCTAAGTGGAGACTTTCCATTAAAGCAAATACTCCAATAAATTTTTGATTGGGGAAGGGAAATGAGAGAAACAATTTTCGATCTCTTCAATGTTTATATCTCTGTGCAAAACTGTTGTCATCCCAGTTCCTTCATGTTTTCCTAGTGAGTATATAATGACTTCTCACAAACAGCTCATCTTCCTTAGAACTGTCGATAAAATTATGAAGTTCCATTTCATTTGGCCCTCAGGTAAGTACTTATCCAGCCTCTGGTTTTAAAGTTGCATAATCCTTTAAGAATAACAGTAATATAGGCACATGTGCCACACCATTTTTTAAGCCAGAAGTTCTTGGCAAATGTGTTTTCATTGCTTGATCTCCTGCAAAGTCAGCTAAGCTCTGATGTGGATTATTCCTCAGGGTAAGCTTAAAAGGAATAGCAAATATGATATACTTTAAAGCTGTTGTTTCTGCTGGAATTCTACAGTAAAGAGCAAATTGTGCATCAAGGGGAAAAACCAAACAATTGCATGGGAGAAAGAAGAGGTGAATACCTACTAAGGAGAGGGAGAAGGAGAGGGAAAGGGACGAAAGGGAAATTCTTAGGGACACGAGAATAAACTGTAATTATGTAACCTAGTAGAGTATTGTCTTGTAATCAGTCTCAGGTAGTAGTTCTCTATTACTCTAGGCAATAATCCAGAGTAAAATACCTATAGAGATGAACTTGGTATCCCAAACAAAATGCAATTCTTTGAATTGAAAGGATTAAGGCATTGGACCTGTAATGTCCAAGACATTTCTTGAAGACAGAACTTCTCTGCCATCAATAAATTTCATGAGTAGTAACAGTATCAAGCAATAGTCTAAGTATTTACACAGGAACTGACAACTGTGGATAGTGT
>NW_008675308.1:112301-144682 GCF_000695815.1 Acanthisitta chloris
ACAGGTCAAACATCCACTGATAGAACATTAGCATATAACTTCACTGCTCTAGAAAGGCAAAGACAGTGAGAGTGACTCTGATTTCATAAAGAGCAGCTTGAAATTAAAACTACTTCTTGTAGGCTAGAAAGCACATCAAATGAAGCCTAATTCAAAAATCTTTTTGCTTTCATCTCTTCACCATGTTTGCCTTTATCAGCACTAGTTTTGCTAGAAAGCAAGACATTCCATGCTGGATAGAGAAGTGCTCCAAACAAACAGTAGTGTAATTTCCTATATTTTGGTCAATAATGCCGACCAAATCACAAGTGTTAACTACTTCTCAATGACAACCCATAACAATTAAAACACAAGGCAAACTCTGTTTAAAATATTTGTGCAGCAGATTTTCATGTGTGACAAATGAACAGGAGGAAATTTAATTAAGAACTCAGTTCCTAGATCTGGCTGTGTCCTGGTCATGTCTCAGGTGCATGTGGAGTGAGACCCTTAGCTGCGTACTAGTTTTTGTGTTCCCTTTTTCATTCCTTGTCCACCACCATCAATCATCTCATGCTCTGTTTCAGTATTCACTGAAGTAAAGTCTGGGAATAAGTGCACAGGGATGCACAGTATATCTCAGCATGAGATAGGCACAGCCTTCAACAAGTGTATGCTCTATTTAGAAATCAGTATTAGTAATCAGCCAGTGCAGATTCAAAAGAAATTGGTCATGGCATGGTATAGCATGCATTTCAGACTCCTCTGTACTATGAGCAGACATATCTGTACATAATAAAGCTCAGGCCTTTTAAAAAATTTGTTTTTCTGTTTCTTTTGTTGGTTTTTTTTTGTTTGGTTGGGTCTTTTGTTTGTTTGGTTTGATCTTTTGTTTGGGGTTTCTTTCACTGCTTTTTTTCTTATGTTTCTTTAAGAATCTGTAACAATGTGGAAAGTCACAAGAAAATCAATGTTAGGTTCTGCTTGGACTTAAATTCAAGCTCCATATATGTTTCATTTCAGCAGTGTAATCCTAAAGGGATAAAAGAACAGTGATTCTTTTATCACAACACTCAAGATCAGGCTGAGAAGAAAAATGTCTTGGACAGTAAGTGCTCCTATCTGACTGCTAAAATCAAAAGGTTGTAAACCACTCTGTGACTGGTCTTTAAAATCTCTGATGCCTTCACCAGTTTATTCCCTGCTCTTATACTCCAGCATCACCAACATTTTCCAGTTACAAATCCAGCTACCATCCAATCTCACACATTTCTCAGTCACTGAAGTACAACTACACCATGGCACCTGCTTGGTGTTATATGACCTCCAGACAAGCTGTACTATCAACATATCATAAATTACTCTGACCTGTCTCTCACTGGCTATTCCTGTTGCTTCTAACTTCCTGTATGTTACTATGTGTACATACACTGAATAGGAAAAGCTGTTACTTCTCCATTCTATAGGCTAAGAACTCTGTTTATGCTTCTTTCACAAAGATCTCTAAATCTGTCTTTTGGGTACAGAGAGGTTTTTTGACTGCTTCTCAATAACGTTCTATGCCCTTCCTATTTCTAAAGGTTGGAGTGAATTTAGTGACCTTAAAGTAGCTGGATTTTCAGGAAATAGTATGTATTTGTCACAAGAATATCGGATATTTTAATAAAAACATAAATGCTCATAATTACTATACAACTGCATAACTGTCTGTAAATATCTTACCTTGTGCAGAATATTCTACAATGACATGAGCCTGCATGTCACTCCAAATGAAAGTACAAATTAGGAGAGGACAATAAAAGCATAAATTGTATATATTGCTCACTGTGAAAATACCCATTATTGAGGACTAAGATGAAAACAAGATTGTCCTGTTTTTCATGACGTACTAAAGGAACAATGGTAGCTGAAGGTTAATTAATATGGAGATTTCAATAACAAACTCCATAACATATTTCCTATTCAAGTATTGTGTTACCTTAATAGCAAAATCTAAAAGGTTTTTCTTTCACAGCTGATTTATGTAGCTTCATCTCTTACATTTTCCAACAGATTTTAAATTTTCTAGTTCACTGACTGGGCCAAAATGACTCATTACTCACTTTGCATTGCACCAACCAGAAAATATTACTTTTCTATCCATCCAATTACCTAAGCTTTTTAAATTTTCTCAGTTTGGGTATTTATTTTTCTACAAAACAGTAACATGAAAATCTACTTGCTCATTTATTAAACCATCTTTTTTTTTTACATTTCTGTCTCTAAGTGATTTGCCTCATCTCCTCTCAATGATTTGCCTCAGTGACAATTTTAGACATAAGGATTTGTGATAAAAAAATTATTAAATGGATTGGCAAAATTTCAATCCATTCTTTGTCTTTCATTTTCAGAACTAAGAGATTCTGAAAAAAAAAAAAAATAAGAGTTTTGCTTATGTGTGAGCATGAAACTGATGAAAAGAGACAGAAGATGAACACAGATATAACCCAGACTCAGCAACAGACTAATAGACTAACAGAATTTCAAACTGGGTAATTTATAAGAAGTTAAAAAACATTCCAGTGATTACTTTTCTATCAAGTAAGTTGAAGGGGGTTTTTTATCAACACCTCCTTTTTAACATGCACAAGTCTTGCAGAAATGACCTCTGTGATTTCCCTGAGCTGCTTATTTTCCTTCAATGTTGGTTTGGCTTTGCATGTTGCATGCAATCTAGTGGCTGGATTTCTCTATCACATTTATAACATCAGGGTACTGATTAAAAAAATTGGCATACTCTGTAGAAAATATAAGTAACATTCAAAATTGAATTGTTCACAGCCACCCTTCTACTTTCCCTTCTAACCTGTAAATGAATTGTGTCCAGCCTGGGTCACAAAGGAGAAAATATTGCCTGGGCTTCTACCTATCTGTATTAGCATGCTATTTGATTCTGCAATGGTAGCTAACAAATAAATTAAGAGTATGAACTGATTGAATCGCTATATCCTCAATTATCTTTCTCTGTCAAAGGCCTTCACTGGCATTTCAGATAAGTGATCTGGGCAGATAGTCAGTGGCTGCTAAACCCTGTCATTTCCTTAAAGCTATGTCATATTTTTTCAGCAAAGGTGTTGGTGTCAGCCAGGCTTGCATAGTAGTGATGCAATCCAATATGTTTTCTATCAGTGGCACTAATTTCTTGCTTGATGCTAAATTATTATTAGTGGCACTAATTTCTTGCTTGATGCTAATCTTGATAGCTTCTTCCCTTCTGCTGTTAAATATCTCATTGACAGGCTACCTCAGTTTAAGCTCTTTCCTTGATTTACTTCTGAAGTGTCCCCTTTTACTTGTGTCCCAGTCCTGTCAACCTATAAGAAGCTCTTCTATTTGAATGACATATTAGAGATGGTCAGGGAGTAGCTGTGATTCTTGATATTGAAATTAATTCCTTTATTCAATCTTTTCCATTCTGCCCCGCCTTAAAAAAAGAACATATTTTTGCATATTCTCCCTGAATATCAAAATAAGGCTCATGTTTCTGCCGAGAGGCGTCCAGAGTAGACATTCACATGCTTTATAGGAAACTCTTCAAAAAAAGCAACATAGAAATGTCCTAGAATAGCCAACCCTAGTAAAAGAATATCAGTAACAAATACACATCAGGTATCTTAGACTTTCTTAAAGGCTTTCTGGAGGATAAGGCATACTTCAAAAGCTAAATATTAAGTCTGCAAATGAGAGCACAGTCAGACTATAGGAGAACACACTGGAGTTACACAGTAACTTGAGTTTCTATGGGACTTTGGACAACTCATCTTTCACTCTTGCAACACAACCCAGCAAGCAGACTCAGCCACATGTCTGTCTGCCTCAGAGGCGCAGCAAATCTGAACTTATGGTGATGGAGTTCTTTGGGGTGACTCGTGTGGCAAGTGCTATGTAATAGGTAATAGAAAGGAGAATAGATCTCTTTTATGTGAAATTTAGGTGCTGAGAATTACAGCTAAATGAAATTGAAGTACTGCTTTGACCTTTTACTATTTCACAATGACTGGCTTAATCAACAACTTCTGACATCTTACCTAAAACTCAGGCCTTTCTTTTTAGCTTACAGAAGGAGAAGATTGAAATGCAATTACAGTCATAGTTTGTTTACAATTGGATTTCTTCATGAACACCAGATGGTTTTTGCAGTTCTGAAAACAAATGGCCCTTACTCACCTTTCCTTTAGTTGCAGCCTAATGCAGCCTATGAATGTCTCCAAGACTAAACTCTTTCTTCTTTTGAAGGATTATTTCAAGTTGTATCCGTTCTCTGAAGCACGGACAGATGAAATCTCCTTCTATGTATATTTTTCCTTTGACTTAAATTGCTGGTTTTGGAGAGTCGGAGATTGAATATGGTGGGTAACTATTCTTAAGCTCAACTTTTGATTTACAAAGACTTGCAGAGCGACTTCTATGAAAACAGTAATTTTGGAGGAGCTGGACTCAAACTTGATTTAACCCAGACTTTCTCTGCTACCTGCAGTTATTGACTCCCTGGGTTTTCTTCCAGTTCTCCTCTAAGGAAGGAGCACCTACCTTACAGGAATGTTGTAAATGGCCCTGATATATGCAATGTATTGGGCCTATGTATATTAGGTTTCTTTGGTATAAGTGGGTGCCAACCCTGGATCTCTCAGTCTAACTCACTGGTGGCTGGCTCCTTATCTGTTATCACTGGAAAACTGAAGTCACCTGCCCCTGTCCTCCTGAAACTAGCTCTGCTCATCAGAAATGTCTCAAAGCTTTCCCAATCCTTTGTGAGTTTCACTCAAAGTTAAGCAAATACCACATCACTGGGAATTTTTAAGTCTTTCCTCCCTATTTCTTTAAACAGCTAAAAGTAAATCTCACCTGGCACACCTTCTTCAGCAAATCTGTTGTTTAGTTAAAAAACTAGTCTTTATGACTACTTGCTTCATTAACATATTCTTTACTGTCTTGACAACAGATGGAAGGAGATGCAACTAAGAATTGTGTCTTGTCAAGGCTCATCTTATATTGAAGCATTAATTATTACATTTTCATTTACTGGAATTAAGAGGAAGTATATAGAGCACTATATGAGATAACAATATCTGGTAGAGAATATTACCTCCTTTCAAGAATGCTGCTAGCAGATAACTTTTGAGACCTTTCTAAAATTGGTTTGATCAAGTTTGGTTTAGTTGAAGCTGTTCAAATTCCGGTCATGAAGCCTTTAAATGAGAATATGCAATATGCTAAGAGAAGCACAACAATATTTGTCTGAGAATCCAACAGTATTTTATACCATACTTCTGGTAATACATTTAGCATATAAGTAAGATATTCCATTAAGCGCTCCTAGAGTCACAACTTCAAAATTAAAAACTAATGTTTCATTAGCTATAGCAATATCCACAGCCTTTCCTGGAAATAAGTTATGAATTCTTAATTTTTGCCACCTATAATATAGATTGATTATTTAAAATTTAACTACTTTAACTACTAAAATTTAACTACTGCTTTAGCATAGAATAAGGAAAGCTGAGGCTTTAGTAAACACCTATAGAAGTTGGAGATTTTGAGTTATTTGATGCAATAAACCTTGTCCTATATCATTTAAAGAGGTGACCTAAGCAGTATGTTTTAATGATTACTGTAAAAAGTTCTTGGAATATGGTGAGATACTAGATAACTGATGAGAAACAAAATAAAACTTCTCTGGAACAAATAGGAAAGTATGGCCTGAAAAAACTGAATCATAAACAAACTACCTAACTTTAATTTCTCAGAAAAATTGTGGGAATTAACGAATGCCAAGAAGAAACAAAAATGATCAACAGGCAACCTGGATTTGTAGAGAACAAATGCCAAGAAGAAACAAAGATGACCAACAGGCAACCTGGATTTGTAGAGAACAAATCATATTAAAGAAATCTGATTTCTTGCTATAATAGTGAAATAGGACTTATGAGAAGATGTTAATCTGATAGTACTTCACAGGAGATTCTCATAAGCAAGCTAGGGTCATGTGGTCTAGATGAAACTCTAAATTGGCTATGAAACCTGTAATTGAGTTCACTATCAGAGAGAAGAACATATGGACTGAACTTCTCCAACTGTCTACTGCCTGCTGTAAAACTTTGTAAAACAAAGCAAAACTTGAAGAGAATGGTTTTCTGGAGTAGAACTGAATTGGATCCTGATAAACTAGAGAAATGGCCTGAAATAATAAGATACAATTCAGATGAATGTCAAGTTTTGCACTTTGGGGTAAGCAATCAGTAGCATAACTACATGCTGTGAAATGTCTCAGTTGGTAGTGTTACAGAAAAACTCCTTCAGGTAAAATGGATTACACCATGACAATGACTTGACATTAACATTTTTGGAAAGGGTATATCAATAGGTAAACAGTATGTATAAACAGTAGTCTACCTGTATCTTAAGTTCATTGTTTGATTTTAGATGCTGATTCATGAGAGATGGTGATAAGCTGGGCACAATGCAGTGAATGATCAAAAGTTTAGAAAACATCAAAAACAACACAAAAAATGTTGAACCAGGGTTGTTTAAAATCATGGGGTGATAAGGCTGTAGAGAAGAGTGACAGTAGCTTTTAAAAACATAAAAGACTGCTGCAGAGAGGAGGGGAATAATTTGCTCTTCATCATGCACAGAAATGGCAGCAAGATAGATTTGATTTATGTGTCAAGAAAATTTTTAACAATAGAAGAAGTAATGCTCTAGAAGAAATTGGCAAGATAGATTTGATTTATATGTCAAGAAAATTTTTAACAGTAGAAGAAGTAATGCTCTAGAAGAAATTGTTTCAGAGGCTGTAGAAATCATCTGAAATGTTTACATTAAAAAATACCAGAAAGATCACTTAAACATCATCTGGCCATAAAGAAAGGGGATGGAAAAGAATGACAAACTGTTCATCTTCAGGCCTGTGCATTAGTGTTTCTGTGGACCTGCTAGAAAAGAACACTGGCCATGGACCGAAATTATACAAGGCTGTGTCAAGTACAACTGAATCCTGTAATGAATGTTTAATGCAAACAGCAGGGAGATGCAGTGTGAATGCTTGCCAAGCTCAGCAGAACTTAAGTTCAAGGTTGGACTACTGCTGAGGTTATCAAGAAGTGTGTTACAGAGATTGCTTCTGATTCTGAGACAGAAGTTTCCATCTCCTACCTGGGGAATTGGTAGGCCTGTCTCCAGATGCCAGCCTCTTCCTTTATTCCTACTGTAATCTTTCAGTTGATTGTACAGTCACTGTATTAAAATCCCTCCCCATTATTGAGGTCAGTGTCTATAAAGTCTATCTGGTGATCTAAGCTGCTTTATAATGCATATTCTAGAAATCAATCTGCAAAAAAACTAAATTCCTGTGACTTAACTTCTTCAGGAAATATTTAATAAATAATGACTAAAGTAACAATGTATGATTTTTGAGTCCCTGCTGATGACTTGCTATTGAGGATATATTTTTGATGTTCATGATATGCAGCTGATTCCATATTACTTGCTTCTACTATAAAGTGCAGTGAGATTTCCAAAAAGACCATCTCCATAGTCATTCTGTATAACTGTTCTACAATATTTTCAAAGGACCTGACATGGGAACAAAAGTTCCTATATATCAGTTTGGCTCCTAATTCTCTACACCAACATAACATGTCATAGGATGATCATTAATGTCAGAAACAGCTAAATTCTCAAGATTAATGTCTCCCTCAGAAGACAGTAGTTAACCATTCAAACTTGAAGGAAAACAGTGCTTTCAACAGAGTCAAGGGGTTCTTTGTTTTCCACACAGTCAGTGGGATCACCCTTTGAGTATATTCTGAAACAATCTTTTGCTTAACTATTACAATGACCAGATTAAACTTGTCTTATGCCACCAAGAAATAGAGTAAAATATGACCAAACCAGATGGAAGAGAGTTTGTTTGATTTCGTGGCAAGATTACTTCCGCTCTAGAACTTTTGAACTTGTTCTACTAAAGAAAGCAACCTAGCTGAGACCTTCCCATCCTGTATTTTTGTGCTTCTCTTCTAAGTCTGTACTCTTGGCAGGCCACTGGTATTGAAACCAGCTCTTAAATATTATATCTGAAATTCAGGCTTAATTAAATTCCATTTGTGGTTCTTGTATTGCAGAAAAGTTTTATCCAGTTTGAAGCCGCATCCTCTAAGTGTGCTTCCCAACCATTCAGTTTTGTAAAGTGGGATTACGGTGCTGCATGCAGGCTTGTGGGACAAGAGAACTAGCACATAGCCGATGTGACTGACAAAAGGAAAGCAAGATATAACAGTGATAGAGTTTAGGCTAAATATATGCTGGGCATTTCCACAAGAGGAAGATTCAGAGTGCTTGCATTTTTTTCTATGAGATAATCTGATATGGAATTTTATGCCTACATTGTTCATATTCTGGGTATATTGATTCTTTTGTGCTTGGAAGTAATTAGCTCTATGTTGTTACTTATGGTTTATTAGCCACTAGCTTCAAATTCCACTTGAATTATTTTAACCTGTGGCATCAGCACAGGTGTTGGTCATTGAATGTTTTTAGGAATCAGGCTGAAAGCATTCCAGCTTATCTATTGGGGCAAAATTCTTGAAAGTCGGGAGCTGATGTGAAAACTCCAAATCTGGAGCTGGAGACAAGAGAAATACAAGCAGCTGAGAAGAAAATAGTAGCTTGTGAGCTGATGGTCTGCAGAGAGACTCAGGATATTGCCTAAACCAAAGCCAATTCCTCTAGCTCATCACAGTAGTTTGCAGCCCCACTAGCAGCTATGGCTGGCATAAAAGAGCTTTTTCATTAATCTGTTTACAATGTTGGGGGTCTTTTATGTTGTAAGGACTTTGGAGGTGTTTGGAAAAACCCTCACCCTTAACCACAAGAAAGGATGCAGTCTGACATTGGATTATACTTAACAAACAAGAAAAAATTCAGAGATAGAAGCAAGGTCAAACCCATAACTCTGAGAAGCATTACCTCCTAAACTAGCCAGTTAGGACGCTCAAGAAAAAAGGACAAATTAGTTGACATACCAGATGAATTCTTATGTGACAGGACTGGATGGCATCCTGTATGGATATTTCTGCTCCAGTATGCTAACAAGCCTAAGATATGAAGAACTTGCATTCCCTGATGTTATTGCTTATATGCCTAAAATTAATAGTATGTTTCACTGCCTGTATGACTTAATATATTTTCCCAGACATATTTCAGATTAGCTCAAATTAGATTATTAGATTAATTCTACATCAAAAAATAATTTGGAAGTTTCTATTCTTTTCTGTATAGTCTTGAGATTTAGCTTCAACACCATAAAGAATATCTCCTTCCAATATCTTACGGTAAAGAACAGTTACTGAAGTTTTCTCACAGAATTTATGCTGATTGATACAGAAGAGTGATGATATCGTCTGTTTCTTTGTATTACTTTGAAGGCAATGATATATCCTTAAAGATCTTCCAGAATAGCATTCATGGTTTGGAAAAATTGTCCGAAACTCATTGTTTTAAAGGTGAAAAATTTTCATCTCAAACTTCTTAAATATGGTAAGAAATTGTTGCCCTGGTAGAACAGAAAGACCCCATGTATTGAAAATTCTTCATAGTATCTCAGATGAAAGTTATTAAATTTAGCTTTGCTTTGACTATTATTAATTTCAAAATGGAAGTAATTTAAAGAATAAACTTTTTTTTATATGACTCTACGCAAATTACATGGTGAAAAAATATATCAGTTGTGGATCCCAGCATGCTGGAAGATATTAATAATCACTTTCTGAAACAAGAAAACAAGTGTTCTTGTCAGGATTCCATTTGCTCTGTTTATTCAAAATAATAAATTCATTTCACATTAATAAGTTAAATGAACCAGAAGAATCAAAAGTAAGAAAGGTTCATCAGCCAGGTAAAGGGCAAAGAGAGTCTGAAAACCAATCTAGATGACTGGTAATTTATGCTTCCCTCATTACCTGAATCTATAGGGCTGTCACTCCAGTAAGAAAACACTCTGAGATCTGTGGAACAATAAAGTGCACATTCTGAGTGGGTGCATATGGACTACATGGACAATTATATATCTCTTGTCAAATTTTAAGATGTACAGATACTGATTGACCTTTGATTTTTATTTAAAAACAATTCAAATTAAAAGCCAAATCTCATTGTCTTGGTCATTAGAAAACCTTCTAAAACAAAACAAAACAAACCCAGACTGTTGGTTATTCCAATCATTTACCTCTGATTTGTAAACAGAAGGGAAGATAACTGTGTTAAGTAATAAGCTGGCACACACTTCTCTTCCATTGTGACAGTTTCACAGCTGGCAAACAAACTATTCCCTTGCAACAGTGCTTTAGCAAAAGCTCCTGTTCCATCTATTTTGGATGAGAGATGACATATTGAATGTGTCAGGCTTCGACACTGCACCTTCCTGAAATCTCATCAAAACCTAGTGCCTGAACAGCTTTGAGTTAGATGCCAGTAGTGACAAAAGGGCCAGCTAACTGCTTGCGGCTGCCTGACTGGCAAGCTGTCACTCTGCTGACAGAGAGTAATCAATTTCATAGGCCTTGTCATGCAGAAAAAGAAGTGATTTTAGAAAGAAAACCAACAAACAAAGCTAGGCTTAGACCAATATAATTGGTACCTCTAAGATTTTAAATTAGTGTCACATTTAGGCACCATGCCTTATTACTTTGGATGAGATTATGAACAGAGTACACTTGCTTCATTCAGGACTACACTCACTACCTTTGTAATGTGGATTTAGGGTGAGAAATTCTAATATCAGCTCTCATGTACCACTTGGTTCATTCCTTTGAATGTTGCAATGACACCACAGGCATCTGATCTCATTGACTTAAATAGTCACTATTGCTCACCCACATGAAGGAGACCATGAAAACATAGATGGTAATCAAACCAAAATGCTTGCTCTTTGCCTCCACAGTGCACAGGCAAGGGCAGGCAGAGGTTTGGTCCTACTGGTGGGAAGCTGATGAGAGCAAAAGAGAAAAATTAAGGGCACAGTGTGTTTATTCCCTCCTTTCTGCCAGACAAACACATAGAGGAGCTGTTGAAAGATCTGTGTGAGTTTATGTGTCTTTGGACAATCAAAACATTATGCTTGCTTTCTCACTGAGTTACTTAAGGAGAGGGAAGAGGAACCTGAGAGGATTCTCATTCCTGAGGATAAAATGTTGATCTAAACAACCATGTCCAAAATGAGTGTTGTTTACCAACACCTATTAAGGAGAAAGATTATGTTACTGAAAAAATTGTTATAAGGTTACGGATGTTTCAATACAATTTGCAGTAGAATTCAGTGTCAGTAAAGCAGCTAACAAGAAAATGAAATAAAAGCATGCTTTTTGAGAAGGGATCTGGTTACATCCAGCTGACATAGATGCACCTGGCATATAGGCACCAAAAATTGATAGTGATTCTTATGGTCATGCCTAACTCTCTAAATGCTGAAGTTTTCGTGAACGTAGTTTTTCAACCCTCTGTTGAGCAGACACCATCCCAGAAGGAGGAGACATGAAGATCTCCTAAGGTCTTCAGATGAAGCTGCTATATCCCAGCATTTAAGGGTTAAATTGTATGTGTGCTCAGCAGTGTCGAAGTTGTAATTCTCATTAATTAATTAATTGTTACCCCGTATAACAGCAGGAAAAAAAAAAGAGGTTCAAGGGCCTACTCAGCTTCTCCTTTTTTCTCAGCTATACCCTAACTCACACGGCCAGGCTAGTTTTTCACTTGCTGGAGGACCATTATTTTGTGAGATGACTGCCTAATGGGTAGCTTTATGGCCAAACATATTATGCAGTGCTTGGAACAGGGATATGATGCTGATCATCCTGCCTTGTTCTGTTACCTCTTTTTAGAAATGAGTGAGAAAATTTCTTCCTTTTTCCTCCTTTTCCTCCCCAGCCCAGTTTCTACATTTGTCCCCAAAAGTGAAGGGCAAAGATTTAGATCTTTTCAGACTGAGATAAGAGAACCAAGATCCTGGGATGCTTGTTTTTATCTCAGCTGAGTAAAATCACAATAAATTAGATCACTTGCTCATAAATGCTCATTTATCACAAGTAGATAGCATCTACCATGTCCAAAATGTTTGTCCCTACCAAGCATCTAAATAACAGATTCTGAACAAAACCTATTTCCCTAATGTCAATCATATCCAAAAACAGTGGTTGCATTAGAGCTAATTAAAAAAACCATTTAATATATAACACTAACAAAACTGTATCTCATGCTCTTACCATATGCCTTTGTGCAACAAGGAAATGAAAGTATCATTTTTAGCAATATTATATACTGATGCTAGGTGGAATTATTTAATTTAATGAACTTTTTTTTCCTCACACAGGGTCATAGGTTTGCTAGCAAATCTGCTGATAGTAAGTATTTTAAAAATCTAAAGATCTGCATCTTTTAAACCAGTCAGGTTTTCAGGCTTCTTTCAAACACAGATAAATAGAACAGGATTATATAAAAGTACCAAGCATGAGAAAACAATTTGCATTTTCATTGATCTCAGGTGAAAATAATTTTAGTCTGCTGAAATTTTGTGAGCTACACAGATTGCTCAGGCTGTGAGATACCATACAGTAGCTTGTTTAAGATTTCAATCTGAATTTTTTCTGTGTAATCAGTTATTTGTATAACTTTTGGTGGAGGCAGAAAATTGCTTTATTTGGACTCTGAACTGATGGATTGTCTCAGATTTCATGTATGTCTCTGATATGTTTCAAGGAAATTAGAGTACCAAAGGAAGGTTGAACAATATGTGATTGCATATCAATTTTGACAAAAGTGGTTTTTTTTTTTTATAAAATTCCCTAATTGCAGTGAAATTATTGTTGTTTGAAGCAACATTAGTAGATAGTGGTATGTAGCCCACTGTTTTACTGTCTTAATGTTAAATGACTTCGAAGAGCTACAGGACATGCAGTGAAGGACCATGAAGGACATTTCAGAGAGGAAAATACCAGCTACTTCATTACCAAAGAGCACACAAGAAAGGGACATCCAAATAGTGTAAGCAGCATATAAGTATGGTTATAAAGTGAGGCTTATGTGTTCATAAGACAAGCCAAAGGCTTTTTTAACGATAAAACCAAATAATAACACAATGCAGATTGCTGGTTCTCAATCCAGGACTCTGTCTCATTAAGGGACATAGAGTAGAGGCACCTATTTCCATGAACTCTGATGGTCAAATTATCTATACTTTTAAAACTCTTGGGGTTTTTTGACATGACTCTCTTGGAACAATTTAACAGCAAAGACTATTTTGAATGCATGTCCTAGAAAGGCAGTGAACTCTAGTTCATTTTTATACACATATAGCATGACCAAGAGAGTAAAATATGCCTAAAAAAATCAAGACTATCACAGAGTATTAATACATTTTTGCTTCTAGATAACATGTTTCATACCAATTCAGCCACTCCAGTTATGAATATCTAATGATGGTCATATATATTTTACTATAAGGTAAACATAATTATTTGCTTTTTCTTTATTTAGTTTTGTCTGAAGTAGTAACAGCTGAAATACATTGTCTCAAGTTTTATTGCTTAAGTCTTTTTTCCCCCCACCCATTTAAATCTAACTAATGTGGAATCACTCTTCTAATAGATTATATTCTATTTCAAATAATGTTTATTTATATTTCTCTCTGTTTTATTTTAATACTAATGTTTCCTCCATATTTATGTCTCTGTAATGGAAGCATCTGATTCTAGTAATGTGAATTTCTAGTAATAAGATTTTTTGTGCTCAAAGACCCTGGATTTTACTATACTTATCTCTGCTTTTCTAATGACATAATTCACTTTTATATATAACTGTATGTACTTTTCAAAAGATTTATATTCCATCATAAATGTACATCCCTATGCACCCTAATTTTATTACTCTATTTTCTCTTATGTTTTCTGCCTTGCTTTCTTGTCTCCATCTAATTAAAATTGTCTGTGGCTTGTTTCAGGAAAGAGCTATAAGGGCAATCCAGGAAAAACCTCTTCATTTAGCCATTAGATTTATTAGGCAATCCCTGCAGTCATTAAGCAAGAAAATTTTACTGTGTTCTTTTACAGATTGGTCAAAACAAAGTAATCAAAATTCACCATCAAAATTACTTACCTTGTTTAGAAGACACTTAGCAATGAAACAAGTGAAAATATATTACAGCCTGAGAACCTTCAAACCTTACCCTTGCCACAAGGGGAGTCTTGTATCCATAGGATACCATTTGTGCCCAGCATCAATGCCTTCCTCAAGCTATCTTTTGAAGCCCATAGGGTCACAGGTCCACCCATAAGGCCATGCATCCTAATAAGCATTCAGACTTGCTCATGTGTTTTTGAAAATGAAACAAGAGACAGCTGTTAGTCATCAAGGAAGCCAAATGAAATTAAAAAGTCTAACAGCATGTGAGTGCTTAAATACTGGAATTAACATGAACAATGCTGACAGGCTCTTTTTGTCAGTCACCTTTTAAGCATGTGTAATTAGGATCACCACAAGAGTCTATATTAACACCTAGAGGAGGAAATATTAGAGAGAACAAGTGAGGCCACAACTGAATTTGTGAAGCCTCTTTTTATCCATGAAAACCAATATACTGCAGATGAAGAGTGAAGTAATTGTGCCCCAGGAGGTATGTAGTATCATTAATCCATTTAAGTGATGTGGGTTAAAAAAAGTAAAGTTATTCTAACCTCAATCACCTGAAAGTTGTCATAAACTTAAAGTGCCCAAATCAGCAGTAGATGTAAGCAATGTGCTCTCATCTTCATCCCTCATAGTGCTGGGTGCTCCCCCCAAAAAAGATAAATTACTAAATGCCTTCTATAACCTCTCTATATTTCTCTGGATACAGAACCCTGCAAGGCTGCAGTATGGCATGGATTGAGTGGCTGGAGGAATAGTCTCAGCAGCCTTTTCATCACCCTCCAGGGAAAGGTAAGGCCATGCGACCCATGAGTCCAATCAAAAAGACAGAGCTGGCAATAGACTGTTACACCTGCAACAAGTAGGTAAAATTTTGAATTATTATTAGAGACATAAATGACATAGTCATGCTGGGTCCCACAGCAACTTGTCCAGACATTTTAAAAAAATTATTATGACTCTTTGTTGGAAGAAGTAGGGTTTTTTCCAAAATTATTATAATAATATTTGGCAACAGTCAATTTCTTTAATGAAAAAATGCTATCTGTTGACATGTTTTTTAGAAGCATTTTGTAACAAAATATAAATTCCTGCTAATCTTTCTAATATTAAATGATATTTTGAAGATATATATATATAAGGAGCAAGCTCCCATATTTTACAATGAAGGATTAATTTCAAATTAAACCTTAATATTTTTTTTCTTTTCTAATGAAGAGTAAGTACAAACTGCACTGTCTTATTGTTGTCTTTTGTATGGACAAGAAAAAGAGGAGTCAGGAAGAAACAGGAGAAAATAAGAAGAAAAAAACCCACTGTTTATTCAAAGTGACTAAATTAGAAATTAATTCAAACCTTATTAATCTCATTTAGGAAACTCCCACTGGCTTTAGTCATTTTTGGATCCAGGTCTTAAGTAATTAATATTTTGAATCACACTGATTCTAAATACCATATAATTTATGTTTAGATATTCTTCTGACTTCCAAAGCATTTGGGAAAACTGCCGTGAGCAGAAGTGTTGACACGCCATCCGAGACGGTGTGTTGTTTTACTGCACAAATTTTGTTTTACTTGGCTGTCTGCAAACAAGTTGCCTCCAGGTAATTAAATAAAACAGTAGTTGAAGGCAAAGTTGTCCAACCTTTTATTTTCATAAAGAACACTTTAACCAAGTGGGTTTTACTTTCTGTCTTCCAGTATTATAGGCAGTATATCCAGTTTATCCTAATGTTAAGAATAGTTTGTTCATATTCTCAGTAACAAATGTAACAGGGAAAATATGAGTTTTTAAGGGTGTGGGTGCCTCTGACAAATGGGGCATGTTCCATTTCATGAAGTTTCATGAGATTCATATTTTCCCCAAAGCACCTGGCTTTAGCAATACTAAATGAAAACACAATCAATTCTATTAATGATTTTTCAGTAGCTAAAATGTCACTCTTACATTGTCACTGACACATTTAGATGGCTTTGAAATGATCCAGAAACTTTCACTGTGCAAACTGAGTCACTCCTAGTGTCTTTCTTCAAATACTGTGCTTTAGGGTTCACACCCCAGACCCAGCTACACAGTGCCTTCATTCAGTGGTATCCCTGGAAGAGTTCTGTGGTAATGAAAATCATGGCTTTTGTGATGGAAAAATATTGGAATAGGTGATTTGTTTGTTCAGAGCAAGAAGAAAACCTTGCATTTAGAGGCTGCTCCTCTGGATTCTAAATATCATTTAGTGAACTGCTCTGCCTGTTGAGTCCTGTCTAAAATAAACATTGGTACAAATATAGATAGCTCCCAGAGGGAGCTTAGGAAAGTAATAAAAGGGTTAAGTACAGAATACACTTCTTGTGACTAAGAAGAATATGAAGTTATGGGACAGAAAATTAGAAGAGCTTCCCATTGCTGTGTTTGTACCCACAGGAGCCAACAAGTCAATAAGGGAGACTGCAGAGCCTTGAACCACAGAGTATCATCCTCCTATGGGTGATAGGGACAATCATTTAATCACCTTCTGTTCCCTTATACCTACCAATTTTTCCTTTCTGTGGCCATTAGTATGTAGCTTTCTAGTATCATTTCCCAACACTCTGTGAATCTGGGAAAGAAGCTCTATTCTACAAATACTTGGAATTTAAAATTGTTTATTGTTCTGGAAGAAAATTAATGGCAAACTTATGAGATGATCTGCAGTCATTTTGAATGAGGGTTTATAATGACATGAGCATTCGAGATAGAATAAGAGAGACTGCATACTATGCTATGTGATTAGAGAGTTAGCAGAATTAATTTCAAGTGCTTCTGTCAAAATATATTTAGGATAGTACAACAAAAGATAATTAGCCCAAAATGGGAGGCTGAGACGAGATTTCCAGAGAAGCAGTGACATGACATGAGCTTGCAGTACTCTAGTGTTTGTTTGAGATAATTTGCTATAACAGAGGTATTCTTTTTCCCCCTGATTTTTACTGACTTTTCCAATCAAAGCTGTTTTAAGTTCTAGTGGTACTTGCCTTCCCTCTCCTATTGTTATTCCCTCCCAAAGTATAACTGAAGAAATTAATCCTAGCCTGTTTATGTTTGACACATACATTTTTCTTCAGATTCAAGTATTGAGTACCACATTTCTTGTACCTGTTTTCCTTGAATTTGCTTATCATTCATAAATAAGCATTTGTGACTACTCAATCCACTGATTAAACACATTCTCAGAGATTTCAGTAATTCTTAATGATTCGGTGGGGAAACAGTAGCAAAGGAAGTGCTCTGTGCCTCCCTGAATCTATTTCTCAGGCTACTCACTGGCTTTTGTGTAATGAGTTGAGATGTGAAGTGTTCCTTGACCATATCATGAACTCTTACACAGTTAAGGAGGGAATGGCACTGGCCACACAAGGAACTCCTAGGATGAAGAATAAGAGCAGAGATAATCAATCATTCCCTGATAAACTTGGAATTTTCTCTACCTGACCAGTTGCCTGAGAGGAGGAGTATCAGTGTTGCTGAAGTTTAGAAAAAAAAGCAATTTTCCATGGCATTGGAAAGAATTCCTTTGGAAACTCCAGTAATTGCTGGCCTGTGAATGGAAAATTTATGGATGACAAAAGCAAATCATCTTGAGACCCTATTAGCAGCAGTCCTGAGTGAGATGCTTTGGGCTCTCCTGAACTGCAGTGAACCGTGACCAGTATCTCCCTCTGAGCTGGGCATGTCTCAGAGCTTGCCAGCTCTCCAGTTTGCAAATACTCAGAATACTGTTGGCTGATGAAAAGATCTGGGCTGATACACTCACTTCTTGATGCTCAACCTTTCACTCACTAAGAGATGCCAAAGCATTTCCCATGAGCATTTCAATGACCCTTGAGGGAAATTTTTCACAGATATATTTGTACATGCTCCTATGTGTGTGTGCATATTGATCTAAATGCCTTATAGCAAGTATAGCATAAATATGATTAATCTATAGCTAAGTCACTCTTATAATTATAGTGAATTCTACTGAACCACTTTATAAATTAGTTGATGATTAAATGCTGCTATAGTCCTTTGACATAAACTTCTTATCAACTCTGGGAATAGGACTGGAACCAGCCACAACTAAGATCCTCTCTGAGAAGGAATTTAGAAAGCAAAGTGATCCTTTCTGAACCTCATGACCCAAAAGAAGAGTGTCCTATACCCCTTGCCTTTCCCTATTAAGTCCTTAGACACAAACCGTTGACCAAGTCTGGGACTAGGATTGAACTCAGCTGCACCTGGACTCCATCAGGATTTAGAAAGGGGACCCTCTCTGAACCTTGTTAGTTAATGGGAGGGTCTCCCCCTTAAACCTTTACTCCTTTTTTACCCCCAGTCTCTGCATAAATCATTCTATATAGATCTAATTTCATGTTCCTGTGTGTGTTGCATCCATGCAGTAAGTAGTAGAGTGAACCTTGCCATCAAAATTTCTCCTGTTTTTGCAAATGTATATTAAATCTGCTTTGTTGATACCTTCATCAGTGATTCTTTAAGTGTCCTATGCAACTCATTTTGCTATAAGATTTTCTCTTAATGTTTGTATCAAAGGCTTTCATATTGTTTTGTTAATGGCATCTAGTTTTCTTGTACTTTTGAAATAGGAGTCTCTGAATTTTTTATATTGTTTGATGCATTTACTGGAAAATGTTTTCACTTATCTAATCATGATCAGAAAATTTATCCCATGAAATCTGGAAAAAGAAAAATCAAGGATTTGCTCATTTGGCAGCAGAGCTCTCAGTACGCATCCCGCACCAATGATTCTCCCTCCCCTCTATGCTCTGAGCCACGGACAGAGAGTCTAGTTTCAGGTGTTTATTGTCTTTTTTTCCAAGTCCTCTATGGATTTGGATAGTGCCCTGTCGCTGCTGAGAGACCCTCTGCTACAATAACTGTGTTTGCAAACAGTAGAAATGCCAGACAATAAATTGAGGCTGATCAGCATAAAAGGCATAACTTAGCACCTCTTATCAACAAGAAAACATCAAGCATCCTGACTTCTGAATAAACAGTCTTTTCTTGAGCTTAAATATAAGATAGGGGAAAAAAAGGACCAAACTGCAGTTCTACCAGCTTACAAATGAGAAATAAGAGAAATAAATTAGTCATTTAAACTCCAGACAGAGTAAGATGCCCATCTATCATGCCAATACCTCCTGATCTGTGGAGATACCAGATGACCAGGATCCCAGTACATTAGTAACCATAGCTCTGTTATTTTCCATTTCAGACCACAAAGCAAATCTGTTGTTATCTGAATCTATTTTATTCTCTGGTCTCTCATATTCTGTCATCTTTTGATGGCTTTTGTTTCTTCACTGATGTCTTTGTTTATACTCACAGCCACATCCCAGTAAGTTTATTACCAATTCATGGACAAAACTGAATTTCTGTCTTTAGAGAACCAAGATTCTTAAGTGCAATTAACATTCAAATAGCCGATCATTTAATACTTGTCTATGCAATTAGATTTTTCCAACATTCAAAATGAAGTAAATGCTTCAGGTCTCAGCTATAAGGCAAAAAGATTAGTGGCAGTTGCACTGTGAATGTAAAAATTAAACAGCCATTAGTACAGCTGAATCAATTAAGTGACACTTTTAGTGTGCACATATTATGCAAATGTATCAAGCATAACCTTCCCTCACTACCTAGAATTTACTAAAATAAAAATATTCTGCTCTGGCGAGGCTAAAATAGCAAATGTGAACAAATTCAGAGCGCTGTAAAAGCATTTGTAAAAACAATTTGAAATATTTCACTAATATCTGAGGAATAATGTGGAAGTCTGATAGAACTTTCTCTCTCTTTACCACTCATGCTTTTATATATTCCTCCTTTCCAGAAAAAATATCTGTTGTTCTAAACTTTTTTTTAACTGGTCATAATTTTTGCTAACAAAAAAATCAATTTATCTGAAACTTCCATGCATAATATTTATAAATTTTAAGACAACTACGAATATTAGCTGCATTGTGGAAAAGTAAACTAATGTGAATGACTTATTTGATGGCTATCATGAACAAGACACCTTATAATTGTTAATATATTTGCAAACTGTAAGTCTCCAAAATTATCTTAAAAGCACAAAGCCTTTGTAAAGTATAATCCTAGGCTTGAGTTTTTTGATGGCTTCTTGTTTGGATTTTTTTTATTTTGTGGGATGTGTGTGTTGGTTTCTTCTTTGTCTGTGTTTTTTGTTCTCGGGGAAATGAAATCCAGTGAAGTGAAATCAAGGTGTAGAAAGCAAATTATAGGTAAGAAACCAGCGACATGTCTATACTTATCTGTTTAGTCATTAAAATAAAAGCATGAAACAAAACCTGTGAAGTTAGATTCAAGAAAGGCCACAACTCTGCATATTTACCCTGTTATACATAGATACGTTTGCACACATTATATTAGATTTAGTAGAAAAATTCTACATACACTTACACTCATTTGGGAAAATATTACTTAGAGAAGTGTTTCTTTATCGGAGTCTGATGTGTTTGTTTTTTTGCAAACTGTCACCTATTTAAGGCTCCAGTGGATTTCCTGCACTATTAGCTATTCTGTTTGCTTAGCAAAATACTATGTGATATTCATGGTTCATAAGTATTTCTCAAATGGTAATAATGAAATTTATTAGTATTTTCTTTTCCAATGTAACTCTGACTCAGTAAATTTGTTTTGAAGACATGATTTTTAATGCACTGTAGCATATATCTTTACCATCTTGACATTAATTGGCACTTCTGATGCACCTGAATATCTTACTTTAATGTCTTAGAGACGTCTGACTATTGATTTACAAGTTATACTGCATTCTTCATAGAGGAGAAAAGCATATTTGCATGAAAGCTCTTAGCTGACTACATCCACAAATTTCGTACATTTTCCCCAGTCTATGTCAAGAATAAAATGTTTTACATTTTGTGGATAGACATAGTACATTTTCCCCACTCTATGTCAAGAATCAAATGTTTTACATTTTGTGGATAGACAAAAATTTTGAAATTGAACCATTGTAAATAAAAGAGAGCTTAACACATTATATTTTTCGGATTAGAAATATAATGCTTAATTCAGTGTCCTTTTTATTTTCCTCTACGTCTGAACTAATGGACTTCTGTTGCTGCTGTCCTCAAGAAATCAAAAAGACACCAGATAACACATAGCTCTGGATGTGCAAGTTGAGATGAATCAAAATAATTGTTATACATGCATTATCTGGCTGAATATGTACTTCGTGTTCCAACATGGTAATTCAGCTGGTAGTAATAAATTTTTTTTTAGAACACCTATGTCAATTTCTTATCTAAACTGTTCTAATCCCTGAAAAACAGATAGAAAATGAATACATGAATTCCTGACAATAATAGCTTGCAGCACTAATAATATATTTGCATATCCCCTCCCTAATTAAAGTAAGAAATAATTATTTGACATAGCAGGGGAAATGTAGATTATTTTTGATGCACAAATAATATGGTAAATGAAGAATGAAGGAGCCTGTCCTGGAAGTCATTCCAAATGTTTTTACAAATCACTGAGTGTATTTTAAAACCAGTAGGCATAATTCTACCTAACATACTGGGAAATAAAGGACAAAAATATTAAATTCCAGTTGAAATATTTTAAAAGAACAATCATAATTTAAAATATGTCCTTGTTGGACCCAAATTAATTTTTTTATCCTGGAAATTTTCTACCAAAGAGTATGAAATCTCTAAGGAATTCTTGTGGCTGTTATGAACTACCAGTCCCATGTTCCTCCATTTCTAAGTGTAATAAACACTTTATCACAAAAGTTAGGTAATAATAAATAGTTACCTTGTCAAAAAATTGCACTTTGTAAACTGTACTTCAGAGCTATTGAAGAACTTAATTCTTGCATCTTCAGCTGGTTTGATGAAACAATTATTTAGCTATTATCATCTGTGCAATGGCTTCTCAATCTTCCCCTAGTTTAGAAGGATCTGCTTTGCTATACTGCATATTTAAAGTTAACTGCATAGGTTTTGGCTGCCATGGACCTCTGAAACTGCTTCACAAATGACAAATGTTGACATCATAAATGAGCTGTGATCATTACAAGCTAGTGAAGAATGTATTAAAAAATGATATGATAAGAGTGAAAGAGTTCCCCCTCAGTTTGAGGGATTCGAGCCCAGCGCAGCAGATAGTGTCAACAGAAAGCTTGAGAAAAAAATCCATTTTAATTTCAAGATAAAATAGCTACAAATGGTTAAACTGTCCATATTACAGATAAATAAAATTATTTTTTAAATAAACAAATACAGGCATTCAAAATATGCAAAAACTGCCTGAGGCCTCACTGCTGGAGTTAGATTTCCGAGTTATTCCTGGGATTAGATGTTCTGCTCTCACTGCTGAAGTTAGATTTCTGAGTTATTCCTGGGATTAGATGTTCTGCAGAGTTAAAATACACGTCAAAGATAAACTTTCAAGAAAAAAGTTCTTTGAGCTTTAGAATGAGAAACTAAAAAAAAAAGAAAAAGAAACAACAAAACAGCCCACCTCCATTTATTACTGTGTAAACTCTGGATCCAAGGGTCAAACTAGTTTATCCTTCTCTGTTGCTATGTCTTGAAATGAGATAATCTGCAGCAGGGACAGTCTGAGGTCACATACAATGCTGCTCTCCCACAGGCATGCCTTCATTAGCTAAAGCTCCCTCTTTACACAGCCTGAGCAAAATTGAAACTTCTGCTACTCTTTGTATTCTAAACTTCTTCCTTGGAAAGAAACAGAGAAGGCAAAGGAAATTGCCCATTTACATCAACATAATTAAATTACTTAGCTTAACTATCCCTTGCTTTAAACTTATCTGAGCAGGATCCGTTTTTTTTCCAAATTTGATGAAACTGATAATCCTTTTAGTAATCAAGACTGAAGAAAGCAAATGCTACACTGTCATTTACCAGATGGTTATATAGACTGTGAAATAATTAAATACTAGTTTTCAGAGAATTTCTATGTACACTTTGGATCTCAGCAAGGACTAAACTATAGCGCCTGGAATAACCTGATTTTGAATCAGTTTGTGGTTTTCTTGCATGCAGGAAAAAAAAGTGTTAATCTTTTTAGATATATTTTAAAAAAACTCGAGATATGGAATGTAAAAATTTCATCCAAAAATAAATTAATTTTCGAAACTCACAAGCAATTTAAGAAGTAGAAATAAGGCAAGAGTTCCTTCTCAATTATAATATATAAGTTGAGCTGGTCCTGTGCTGTCCAGATGTTTCAGACATTTCAGGGGCAGTTATGATGCACAGCCACGCTCAGTTATGCATATTCCAGACAGCAAACTACTGATTTTTCACTTCCCAGCTGAGACTCAGTTTTTCAGTGCTAGAAGACTTTGGTAGTCTGTGCTTTCCTTCTGGACTGACATGTTGCAGACAGGCAGAAAAGCCTGAAAGGAACTGAGCCTTTCTCTTGCAGTCTAAAGTTGTGGAGTGCTGCGAAGTTGGTCTATGACACAAAAAGGATATGGCACCCTTTCCACAAATTTTTAATTTCAAGAACATTGCTGTTCTCTGCCCTCAATCCTGTCAGTGTCAGCTCCACAATGTTAGCAGGATGAGCTTTTCCAGGGTTTTAAGATACGGGCACCTAAATTTTCAACCTCAGGTGGACCTAAGTGTAAGGTAAATATCCAGTCAAATCCTAAAAGTGCAATAAATACAACAGTACCTGTGGTCATTCACAGAAGCAACAATGTAGGCACCTAGCCCATGTCTGGAAAACCTATTACTGTTCATAAGACTACAGAAAGCCGACTAGTTAATAACAGATTATGTGAATCATTCTTCTGGACTTGTTACCACAAATTTCATCTGCACTACAATTAAGGCTTGTATTATATTGATGTTTATGTCGCATTCTGTTTTAATTTTTACCTCTTTCATTTTGCAGGAATTTGACATTTTCTCCAATCACTACTTTCTCTGCTAGAACAAGTTCACCTTAATTTAGAAAACTGCATTTTTACATTAATCTTACAGCTATTATTTCCCCACAAAGCTACACATTCTTACTTTTGGGCTGACATCAGTTTTTCTTCAATTTACTGCTGTGCTACTTAGAGCTGTTTTTCCCTTGAGCTGTTGGTCAGTACTTACAGGTCTGATGAAATTAGCACTGCCTGTTTCTTTCCCAGTAATTGTGTCTCAAATATCCAGTTGTGATTTCAGTACTCTCTAGGTCCCCATTTGGCTGTCATTAATCTATTCCCTGTACCACACTACTATGTTAGCTCCTTGACCCCTTCTAAAGCCTTCAGACAGAAGGCAACTACCAGACAGTAGGGGAAAGGGAGAAAAATTTACAAAACTCATACAAATTAAAGACAGGTTTTCAAGTTTTCTCAGCTAGGTGCTGGTGCTGTGCCCAGATGCATGCCTTCCTGTGAGAATACTGACTGCTAAAGTGACCCTTTTTGTACCACTGTGAGCTAGAGGTGTGCTGAATTTGCATAGGGTGGGGAGAAAGCAAATATTCCTGTGGCTTTCCCTGGCTGTCTACCCTGCTATGGTTGGACCAGAAAGACCTCTGCACTACACCCACTGCTGGCCTGGAGCCAGGACCGTCCTAAGCTACTCATTTAAGCAAGTTTGAAAACAACATTTATTGTAGGGTTAAAAAAACCCACAAAAACTAAACTTTCCTAAGTGAGAAGATAAATGAAGTTTTGAGGTGGATTTTGCACACATATATTTTTTTTGCAATGTGTTAGCCAGTCCTGTAAGATGTCATCTGGCACCACAGAGAGCAGTGAGTCTTTGCTGCTTTTTCCTGTCTGAGGAGCCACCTCAGAATTACACAGGTGGAGATGTAGGAAGGCAGAAGATGTACATCTGCACTTGGTGTAAGGTACATGTGCCTAAACTCAAAGTGGCTGTCAGTACAGCAGACTGCATGGAATACAAACATAGTCTACCATCCACACTTTGCTCTGATTTCACTTAAGAGTGGATCACTTCCACTTGTGTGGAAGCCAACTGTGAGAGCAGAGGATCATCGGTTATGGGGGGATCTACTCTACGATGCTGCTTCCCTAATAGCCTTGGTTAATATCTGTTTCTTCTACCCTATTGCAAAAATATGGCAACGGTAATAATTTAATTTATTTGTTTCATCACAAAAATGTATGGAGGGATGCAACTACTAACTCATAATTATCTGTTATCATTTTGTTCATTCATTGAGACTTGCTGCTGTGAATACACTAATAGTAGTTTCAAAAAATGAGTATTTACAGGATTCATATTTCTCACTATATTCAGTTTCACAATTACCGAGTCTTAACACTGAGGAAAACATTCCTGTATTTATATATATGATTTATGGTACTGCCTGCAGACTTTTAAGGTTCAAACACACACTTTTATGGTTTAAATAGCTTGCTTTTGTGTCTTACTATTGTTCTACTTATGCTGGATTTGAATCTGTCAGATTTGATTATTCTCTGCCTATGCTCCCTTGTCTTAAGTTCTTAAACTCTCAACAGAATTTATCTTGAAAAGAAATATTCGAATGAGATACATTTTAACATCTATACATTATTTTTTTAGAATAGCAAGTACTTCTTGTTTTCCCATTACAATATTCTAAGTATTTACAAAAGAATTATGTTTCTTTATTGAAATGGCCTTTCAAGGTAGAATTAAAAGTGATTTTTTTGAAATATAAGCGGAATTTTCTCCATAATTTCTTACTGATGGAAAATTTGAGGCAGACTACCACTTTTGGTGGAGGTTTTCTTAGTCTTAGAGACATCACCGCAGTGTCAGAAGGTCAGCCAATTTTCCCAATTGTTAATACTTTTTAGTCAGCTTCAGGAAGTTCCCGTTTAGAGGTAAAGTTAATTTAGTCTCCAGTACCATTTTAAGGTCTCCTTAATGACAGAAGCACTTCTTAGTACAAATAAAAAGGCTGTAATAAACAACTATTGAGGAAGCTGAGCCAGCCAACCATATTCATCTCTCTCCACTGGCCTCAATATGGTCAATGTTTACTTGCAGGATTATTGTTATAATAGCTCAGACCAGATAACAGTCTTCAGTGATTTTAGGTATAAATCATAAAATACCACCTTTCGTAGCAGATAAGAAAATGTTTTTTCTTGCATTTGTGCTTTGCAGAACCCTCTGCAGGCAGACATATCCTTAATGTGAATACTCTGGGTAAATATTACCCTTTGTTCTAGAGACCTATCTTTTTCCTTAAAGACTCTCTGACTGTGGAATTAAGATTAAAACCTAGAAGTCTCTGACTTTATTTTTAGTCTCAGTTAAAAGGTAGCCTGGAAAAAATCTGATTTGATTGCAAGCAAGGCTATGAGGAAACAGAGATCGATTATCTGCTAGGAAGGCATGAAATGTTCTCACTTTCATCAGTGATATCTTCATTTATCTGTTGAATTTACCATGCTAAATTATTACTGTGAGATATACAAATATACTCTGGCTGCAGCACCTTTTCTGTTTTCCTTGTAGGTGGATGGCAAACAAAATTTATATGAAATGAGGATCAGTCATTGAAAATGTAGCTGTCTGAGTCACAAAGAGAACAGACTAGGCTAACAAACATTGCGCTTAAAAAAGGAACTTCCATAAACATTAATCTAAACCTTATATATCACTGGATTGTCAAATGGGAATTGGAGAAAGAGATACAAAGATGACAAAGAATAGCTTTCAACATCTCTAATTTTTTTGTAACTGTGGTAAAATAACCATATTCAGAAAAAGTACTGGAGAGGGATAACCTTCATTACAGTAAGAAGTAAATACTTAGGTCTGGAGAATGGATGTTTCTTACTAGATGATTCCTGTTTGTTATAGTATAAGATTACTGTACTGTTCACTAAGCATTATTTTTCCAAATGAAGAAGATAGGCACACAGAGGACAAAAGGAAGACAGAATACCTAGCTTTCTCTACTTACTTGTATATATACACATACACCCAGGCATACACTTGTATATGTATATCTGTGCATAAGCTTTAGAATTTCAGAAGGCAGAAGCTGATAGCACTTACACCTTGGCTTGGGGGACATTGTTTTAGCTGCAACAAAGTGTAGTCCTTACTTGCCTGCTCCCACACTGTCCTGCATAGTTTGCTCTGAACCAAGCTGATCTGATTTCTTTATCATCTGCTGAACTTTTTAAAATTTTTGTCCTGTATTTTGTTCAGCCGCAGACTTTGTCAGAAGTCCTTTCAATTTCATAATTACATTTTCAAGACAAAAAAGATAAAGATCAGTCTGGTGAAGGGGTGGAAGTCTGTATTAACCAAACAGCACATAGTTTCCAACCATGCCTGTACCTTAGAGGTGTGGTACAATGAGAAAAAGATGCTTTTCCCTTCAGCTGCAGATTCTTTCTTCCCTCAGACAGGATTAAGCTTGTTGCAATGCTGAGGGTACAGCACAGGTCTTGGACTGCAGAACCCATGTCACCTGTACTATCTTGGAGGCTGGAGCTGGGAAGGGACATGGCTGGGGGCCTCATTGGGGCTTGAGAAACTCAGTCATGATTGTGGTCTGGCAGCAGCGTTGGCTGCAGAAGAAGGCAGACTGATGGTGCTGGGCCTCTGCTTGGCAGAAGCTCATCCTGTCTGTCCCTGCTGTGGCCAGATCCCCAGTGTGGGAAGGTGGCTGCCTGAACAGGCCTAGTGGAGAAACAGAGGGCATGGGTGCCAGCACACTCAGTGAAGAGAACATTAGGAGCAGCAGCTCTGTTTAATTAGCTTAAACAAACTTGAATTGGTTTTTTATGGGTGTTTGGCAACATTTATGTTAATTAAGGATGTGTTACAAGGAAACTCATCTCGAAGCAGAAGTTTTATCAAACCCTAATACCCCATTACATCCTCCAGGATTAATTCTTATTTTCCCAATCCTGTGGGTCACAAACAATGTTAATTAAACTGAGACTTAACTCTTCTCTTGTTTTCAAGAAGTAGTATAAGGCAGAGTATGTTAGGAATTTGCTTTTTCAGGAAGGTTTTACTTTTTTCTTAAATTACTTTTTCTCTTTTTTCAATAACATTGTGTGAACAGTCATAACTGAAATCAATAGGAAAGGTTGAACTAAGTTCCTCTAATAGGAATAAGGAATTAGACTCAGGTTCCCTCATGGAAATGCATGGGCTGTCAGACATGAACAAAGATGATCATTCATTTTCTACTGGAAGAATATCTTCTTAGGCCAACACTCGTGGACTAATCAATTCCTAGATGCAGAGAACTGGAAGAAAAGGGCTGAGATATTGGTAGCCTGACTGATAGCAATGTGTTGTTGGCCAAAACTCATTAAATTTCAAGTTTCTAATTTTTTTTTTATTTCATTCTTTTAGTGGTAACAGCAGGACAGTTCCTCTCTGCCCCTCATTAATTTTGATCCATACATTTCATATACACATAATTATTTATATATATATATCCCTAGCCAACAAAAAATAAGGCAGAAAATCACATCTAGCCAACACATGGTAAAATATATAAAATAGGACATAACTATATTTGCTCTGCTCTGTTATTCATCATCCTAGTTTATTCTCATGGAGGATATGAATTATTCATTCTAAAGTGCAATAGGAAAACATTAGTAATGTTTAATGGCCCAGTGGGATTTTCTAATGAAAGATTTGTGAGTCATTATTTTAATGAGGAGCATTTTTACAAGAACAGGTATTAAGAATGAGAAGTACTCATAACTTCTTTTTTGGAGTATGACATCCTGGTTCATGAAAACAGCTGCATTTTGGCTATTGATAGAGAAAATGAGAAGTGGGTGACAAAGTTTTATTTTTCTAAAATAAAAATCACTCTCTAAATTAGCTCCCAACTAGTAAACCATACTGGCTATGTTCCTAATAACAGAGCAAAAAAAAATTTGATTGGTGAGCACTTCTGCCAGCTCCCTCAAGGGTACTAAGGGAGCTGGCAGAAATGCTCATCAAATCACTTACAATCATTTACCAGGAGTCTTGACTAACCAGGGAGGTCCCAGTTGACTGAAAACTGGGCATGATGCCCTTCTACAAGAAGGCCCAGAAAGATAATCCAGAGAACTACAGGCCTGTCAGTCTGACCTCGGTGCTGGGGAATGTCAGGAAGCAGATGGTCTTGAGTGTCATCATGTGGCATATGCAGAACAACCAGGGGATCAGGCCAAGCCAGCATGGGTTTATGAAAGGCAGGTCCTACTTGATTAACCTGACCTCCATCCATGGGTGACCTGCTTAGTGGATGAGGGAAAGGCTGTGGATATTGTCTGTCTAGACATTGGTAAAATCTTTGACACCATTTCTCACAGCATTCTCCAGGAGAAACTGGCTGCTGCCCTGTTTATTATCTATACAAGTGATCTGGTGTCCCTGTCCGATAAGATACAGGAGGGTTTGATCAATTCCCACAATGTGAATTAAGACACACACGAGGTCAAAATACCACTAGTGAATGAGATTTTATTATTGGTTAAACAGGAAGGGGGAGGTATAAGGGAATGGGGGTGGAAGTAACTAGAAACAGGGAAGGGGGAAGTAAGCAATATCTGAGATGCAGAAGCAGAGAGAGTCGCCACCATGGACCCAGCAGCATTCTGATGCTCTTTGGTAGTGGGTGCATGCACACACATACACTCTGGACATTGGTCCTTTTTCATGGGACTCTGCCAGGGCACTGATTGGTCAGGTCCCCTTGAATTGCAGGGTCAGCACATAGTGATTTCCAGAGCAGGCACCTCACAACTGTCCTGAGAAAGTTGTGATTCAGGTGTGGCCAGAGATTTAAGGTAGAGAGTGGAGTCTAGTGTTTTATCTTAGCAGCTAGAGAATTTAGGCAGAATTTCTGTGGACAATGGGGTCTCATTATCTTAGTATCTGGAGAGTTTGAGTGGAATTTCAGTGGACAATGGACATTATCTCAGCCAGAAATTTCCATGGCCAGAGGCATCCTGTGGTTCAGCAAGCTTTGAGGCAAACAACCAGGCCTTTGCCACATAACAAACCACCAAAGCCAGGCAATGTGGAAACAAACATTTCTTAGTGCACACTCGATCAGTTTGCAGACATCATCAAGTTGGGTGGGAACACTGATCTGCTGGAGGGTAGGAAGGCTCTGCAGAGGGGTCTGGGCAGGCTGGATCAACGGGTTGAGCCAAATATATGAGGCCAAGTACTGGGTCCTGCACTTGGGCCACAACAACCTTATGCAGTATTACAGGTTTGGAGCAGAGTGGTTGGAAGTTGCCTGGCAGAAAAGGACCTGGACGTGCTGGTTAACAGCTAGCTGAACATGAACCAGCAGTGTGCCCAGGTGGCCAAGAAGACCAGTGGCATCCTGACCTGTATCAACAATAGTGTGTCCAGCAGAAATAGGTTAGTGATTGTCCCCCTGTACTTGACACGGATGAGGCCCCACCTCAAGTATTATGTTCCCTCACTACAAGGATGGCCTTGAAATGCTGGAGTGTGTCCAGAGAGGGGCAACAGAGCTGGTGGAGGGTCTAGAGCACAAGCTTTACTTTAATTATATCTTCATAATAGTAAAAGTTAAGAAATTCACAGGGCATGAAAAAAAATTCTCTCCTATCTAATGAAGTAGTGACTTTTTCAGGTTCTCTGTGCAGACTGAGTTCTCCATGGCGACAAATAGTTTGAATGACATGACTAACTCATGTTGATGATTAGGGGATTGCTATAATTTAATTCCCTTTTAGTTGAACACTCCTTCAGAGGGTGCATTCAGAGGGTGTTGGCCAGTTTTAGAATTGCCTGATTTTAGCTGTCAAAAACAGCATTATAGATATGAAAGTTGTATCCATTAACATTCATGAAAGTATTATGTCCAAGTCTTGCTGATCTCACTCTTCTGAGTCTCCAATATGACTGCTAACCTTCTCCAACAGGTCCTCTATAGGTACTCGTCTTGAGACTCTCACCTTTCCCTGTGAGGCAGAAACAAAAGCATGCAGGAAGATGAAGTGGCATAAGTGGAAAGATGTGCAGTTGCCATGTCTTTGGCTATCTTGTGAGGACAGCTGAAAGCAGCAGGGTGGGAGACAAGGGGGGCAGGAGGCTGACATCCACAAATACTCTAGGATGAGGTTGACTCATGGCCAAGGGTGATGCAGATTTAGCCAGTATGGGTGCTCAGTAGGCATGAATGTGGAGAAAACATTAAAATAAATTCTAATTCTAAAGTATAATTCTAATTTATTTTAATTGATAAAATGTAACTATTAAGATGACAATATTTATTATTATTGCTATTGTTATTATACTACTTCTATTCCTTTTATCTATCTGTCAAAAAATAAACACCTTAGTTTAATTCTCATTCTTCTTCCACAGGATACAGTATTATTTCAGATCAGAGCCAATCTTGTGCCATTTGCTTGACTTACTGTTTTACATAGTCTCTAATTCTAATGATCAGGTATTATAATACGATACTGATCCATATATTGACCTGATCTGATTAATGAAGGGAAGTAATCTATTGTATGGTTTTAAATTTCTGATCTACTCTTATTTAAAACTATGTAAACCTGAAAGATGATAGGCTTAGATCCATGGTCCATTCAAAGGGAAAAGAAGTGATGTAGATCCATTTTCACAAGGTACTGTGTAAACAGAACTTTTTGTTCTGTATATTGATTCTTTTCCCAGCATTTTATCACGCTATCTTACATAAACTGTGTTTTCGCTATGACTGTAACCTGGAAAAGGATCAGACAAGATAAGTCTTATTGAAATGTGCTTCATGTACAATGGAGAGATTGATACTCCAAAGAGACTAGGTGTTTTGCTCTACATTTCCTTAGGTTTGTTGCTTTCTGATTAAAATCTCTGACACTATTACTGCAAAGCCAAGGATTTGACTGGCTCAGATGATTATTAGAGTCCCACCAATTAAAACATAGGAGATATAAAAGAGATATAAAAGAGCAACAACAGTTAAGTAGGTATTTCTGAACCAGAATCTGCTTGCCTTCTCTGAGAAATTCTAGGGCCAATCAATGAGTTGGGAACACTCTGTGATACACATAACTGAGTAAGTTAAGACTGGTCTTAAGAAAAAAAAATATCTACAATTATTTTAAAGTTATTTTTATTGCCCCATGCTCTCTCATTCCCCCCCCCCCCCC
>NW_008675308.1:144699-147767 GCF_000695815.1 Acanthisitta chloris
ATGAAAGTTCTTAACAAGTCTTGTACATGCTTATATTTGATACAGCATAGATATCCCCATATAGCCTCAGGCTTCCATTAAGTTTGAAAGGCATTGAACCATGTGTTTCATCCCAGTCACAAAATTAAATCTATCACATAATGCCCTGTAGTAATTATACATCTGGTTATAACACTTGATTCTTTCTAATTTTTCTTACTGCAATTGCTATTTCATTGTCACAGTTCAAAGTATTTCTCAGTGGATTTTATAGATAGAAGTTTAGTTTTATCATATCATATGCTTACTGGAAAGTATCAGTTAAAATGTATTCAGAATTTTTTAATTGTCGTTGTACTGTCTGTATTTGTTTAAGTACATTCAGAGGTATGCTTGTAAGAATGAGATGGATCCATAGGGAACTCTTCTTATCACTTAATTTTCTTTGATCCCTCTGAGAAAAAAAGGAAACTGTTAGTTAGGTAGTTCTGGACTCATGTAAGCATGCCCTGTGTGCTTAAGTGCTTTGTGAAGTCAAAGTCTAAGACTGATATATGTATGAAGGGTTATACAAAATAGCTGCTGAATCATAACATACAGTATTGCAACCTGCAATTCAAGATCTGCAAGACAGTTGCAATCTCCCTTCCTGCAGTTTCCTTTCCCATTTTCAATCAGTGAAGTTATCTGAGTCCATCCAGAATTTATCGCTATTAATCTGAAAAAAATCCTAATGCATTGGTTGTTACACAGTTATTGCTACTGTCTGCATGGGCTGTCTTTGCCATCTGTGTGGATGAGAAAGCATTGTTTACCATTATATGTCATTCTGTAAAACTGCATTTAAGTAAGTGTTTTCTATTTTGAAAAGTGGTGTAAAATATGATATAATAAAATAGAAAGGAAAATTTTACACATTACTAAAAATAGCTTGTATTGAAATGTCCTCAGATTGATTTTCTGGTTAGGTCAATTTTAATGTGTGCTCTGTGTTTTGGGCCTCAGTTCTCCACTCCATACAATAAAATTAAGTTTTACTGTGATGAAGAAATATTTGGATGTACAAGAACAGACTGTAAAGTAGATTCAGAAATAAATGTGAGTTGGAGAACTTCCTTAGAACAGTTCATGAAACTTCAGCTCCTGCACCATCTCTGCTGTGACTGATATGCTAAATAGGAATGAAGTTTTAATTGTTTAAGGACATTTTCCCATTAGAATGTTACATTCTTTACTTTTCCTTTTAACTGGGAACATTATTTGACTAAATTTTAGTTCTGATCATGATTATACTCATTACATGCACTAATAATTGCCTTTCTCAGATATCTCCTGGTGACAATAAAACTAGTATCACTCCCAAGTGGTTTAAAGTCACTTACTGAGGTATGGAATTTCCCCAGAGTTCGGTGGGAATTCGTGCTCAAGAAAGAAGTTCTAGCACAGAAATTAACCAGATCACTTTTGCAACACAATAACAAGAAACATTTTCTATTCCTTTCTCACTGAAAGCCTTATTTTTCCTTTTGCTTTACTGACAATGATTAGTTTACCTGAACTTTCAAGTACAGCCAAAAAAAAAGATAAATAAAGAACAATTTAAAAAATATCACAACAGGAAAAATATTCTCTTTAAGTAGCAGCTTCAAAATGCTGTCCAGTAATTGCTGTAACTGTGAACACAATCCTTGTGCTGCTCATCATTGTGCTGTCCAGTAAAACAGGTTAGTTCTACCTAGCCTACTTAAGCTCACTAGTAAAATATGTGAATAGAAATATCATGGCTTTTTCCTCTTCTTTCTACTTTTCAGATGATATAAAAAATGGCAAACAAACAAACAAGCAAACTATAATAGAAGTAAAAGGAAGCAACAACAAAGTGGTGACAGAAAAACAATACTGAAAGCTTTTGAATTAAACTTCCCCTGACAACCTGTGTTGATGTTCATCACAAAAATGTAGGAGATCTGTAAAGAGAGGAAATCAGTTGTCAAAACTAATGGCACAGGAATCAAAGAGTGAAAGCAGGCATGGAAGGCTGAATCAAAGTTTTTGAAGCATGTGGAGTTTTCCTTAACTGTAATAACCAGCTGTTTTATGAATATGAGCAGTGTGAGTATAAGCTAATCACTATGGAAATCTAAATAGATTTTAATGATTATTCAGATTACTCATGTAACAGAAATTATCTCATCAATATGAAGAAGCCAATACTGGACTTTCCTCTCTCTACCATTTTAAAGGAATGTATGAATCCTCGTAAAAGATGTTTTAAAATATTGTCTTCCTGAGCGTTCTTTTCCAGTATTAAGAAGGGCTAAATTAATGTGTTTTCTGTCTGAACAATTTTGTGTAATGCTGTCATACACAAAATGGTCCCATGCAACACTCTCTTATTCATTCCTGTCTGGCCAAGAACACAAGATTTCCAGCTGTGTGGATACTGGGGATCAGGAACATCATCCTGTCCCACCTGCTCTACCAAATGTGCTGCCAGGGACTTAGGGAACCACATTTACGAGCTGCCCTGCCTACCCTAGGCTCCTGTTTGGGCTATGGACCCAGGTTTTGTTTGGGAAAAGAGTGCTCAGTTGAGAGAGAACAGGAATTGGTGCAGACAAATTGTTTGGCTGAAATATGGGGGGAAACAGTCCTCCTCCACACCTCTCAGTTGAATGCTGTGCCTTGCATCTACTTCATGTCCTGACTTAACCTCTCTCATGTCAAGGATTTTGTGACTAAATGTCAGAGAAGGTTGCTCAAACCCCAAATATGCTTTCAACAAATCATGAAGTATGGGCAGATGAATCAAAAAAATCATGCAATTCTTGCAATCTTTAGGCTATTTTACTTAAGGTCACTGAGCTGAATATTTCGGCAATAATTAATTTTTGATACCTCAAAATTTGAGTATAAAACTTCAGACACATATTGTATCATAAGTTATTAAAACAGCACAGAAAAAATGGTTTGATGATGTTTTTCATATCTCTTACATCAAATATGACATATCTTGAAGGCTTTCCTCTTCCACAAGCCATACATCTTAAACTGGTGCTACACTACCATCTATTAAGCACGAGCCATAT
>NW_008675308.1:147820-148398 GCF_000695815.1 Acanthisitta chloris
GCTGAAATTGTTTAAATTAACAAATGGAAATCAATTATTTTAGAAATATTGGATGTCACATTACATTTGTTTCAATATATTAATTTCCATTAAACTTTGTTGACTTCAGATCATTTTAATGATTCTTGCCCTCTGGGTAGACTGTCGTTTCAATCACTTGATGATAGAATTTTTTTCAATTAATTTTAAGATGGTTTACAAAATACGCTCTCAGAAGAAATGGTTTGAAAGAGGGAGAGAGATGAAACAGAATGCAATGTATCTGGATTAAAGTCTTGATTTTGAGTAACAGGTATTATGTCTATTACAGAATTAAAATCATTTTGACTTTAAGCCTGTATGATATTGCTTCCAAGGGCATCTGTGCCCTTTCAGGAGGAAGAAAAGCCAAAATTAAGAGCAAAAGTCTCACTTCTTGCATGTATTTATTTCACTGTATTATGCAGACACTGGAATGACAGCCAGACATGCTTTATGTGATATGGGTCCTTGAGAAGTCACACGCACTAACATGTATATTTTTAAAAGTTGTAAATACCAAGATGTAGTTGATATTCTAAAGATTTTTTTTCTCCTGC
>NW_008675308.1:148422-149344 GCF_000695815.1 Acanthisitta chloris
CCTACCAGATTCTGTTATTCATTGATCACTTGCTTCTCTGGGGTCTTGTAAAAATTTGCTGGTAGTCAGCAACAGCATTGATCTTCTAGGCTGTGTAGTCAGTCCTCCATCTCTGTGAGTAACAGAATAGTGGAAAGACATTACTTTTAAAGAATGCCATTCACTGCTATTCTCATCTCCCACAAACCCAAACATATCCAAATTATTTTTTTTCCTCCTGTTAACACATGAAAATAATTTCAGCCTTTTCCTCTCCTATGCAAAAGCCTGCTTCCATTTTACTCATGACTGCCTGTCCCTCAAGTTTCGTCATTCCACAGCTGGAGTTTTAGGTCATGAGTACTGTGCAGCATTGCCCATTCTGCTCTCCAAAATCTGCCTCTGAGACACTTGAGTTACCCAAACCTCCTCTCCTTCCAGCTTTCTGGCTGAACTACTACACTTCTTGAAGTTGGGAGAGCTATTTTTACTCTAAGTGAATAACTAGCTTGCTGTCTGTCATTTCCAGCTGCTGTATGTTTTCTCCCTTCATCTCTTATAAACTGTATAACCCTAGTCTGAGGTTAGAATGCATCTAACTATTTGTTTGCATGGGACCCATTGAATGAGGCTTTCCTCATTTCTCTCAGGGACATCCCATGGGATGATCAACTGTTTGATCTCCAGAGTCTTCTGGAAAAAAAAAATCCCACAACAAAACAGCCCTTGAGAAATGTCATATAACCTTGAATTATACTGTCTGTCTTTATCCCAGCTATGCTAGTTTGGCCTCATAATCAGCATATTACAGAACTGTTCAGACTTTAATACCAGAAATGAATCAGGAGATTTGTCAAGCATGCTTCCCAAGCAGAGCTTTCAAATAAAGCAACAAAGACCTTCAGAGTGGATCACAAGGCAGTTATGTCACTCACCACTCTTT
>NW_008675308.1:149362-154546 GCF_000695815.1 Acanthisitta chloris
TGCTTTTAACTTCACTTTTCCTGTTCACTCTCCTGTCAAAAGAGGAGCTATTATAAACTACCACAATGGTTTGGGAAAAGGAAGTGAAAGGCTGCCTGAAGGGCCAAATTAGGGAATTCTCCTAAGGACAGAGGTCATACCCATCCTGTAGATTAAGCCAGAGTGAGTAATCTCTGAAGATCTGTTTATTGGGTACCAAAGTACACGTTATTCGTAGGCTTTAATTCAGGAACACCATAAATACCTTGGGACTATGCACTTTTCAGAGGAAAAACCACCATAGTTGTGCTGCCATGGTTTATCACTTGCAGTGCTGCTGTGCTGTCATCCCACATTAGACCTGTTGCCTCCTAAGTAAACAAGAAGTATTTGTTTTTATTGATTTAATTTCTAGGCAGAAGGACAAAGAATATGTCTGTTTACACGAACAGTGCATGGTATGCTATCTTCCCGGCAGCAGAGCCAGGTCTTCCAGAGCCAGAACTAGCTTAAAAACAAGAGAAGCTGCATCTAAGTTGTTAGAATTACACTGAAATGTGAATCAAGTCAGATCCTAGAATTAATAGCAAATATGCACATGCCTTACAATCTGTTGCTGAACTTCAAAGGTATAATAGTTTTTATAGCAGATGTGTTGTACTGAGTAACAATTGTCACTATCATGATATTTAAGCCTGTCCAGACAGGAAAGCTTCCCCTATTTTCACCAGTAAACTTCTTATGCAGGCAAAATGGACACAGAAATGAAAATGCCTGTATAGCACTTCAATACTCCTTCTCTTCATCACCAACAGCCACAAAAGGCTTTGAAATAGAACATTACTTTCTGCTATTCCATATATTATTCCTAAAAGTAATGGCAATTAATTTAAGTACTGGTATAAAAGGCAGGAGGAATAACTAATACTAAGGCAGGAAAAGAATGTTGCTTAATGTTTATGAGGTATTTAACACTGGTTTCAGAAATACAATACTATTATTTCCGTGTAAAACTGACACTAAGTAATTTAATGCCCATTATATTGCCTGAAAATAGTCTTCATCTAATAATGGCAAGTGAAAAATCCACCATGGTGTCTGCACTTAGTGATGCAGAGTATTCACACATATTATGTGCTTAATAGATTTTAATTATGACTCAGAAATGGACCTTAGAGTAATAAAATGTTATTCTTCTGAATGGGAAATTGTTCTTTTTCTCTGCCTTTTTTATTCCTTCCTCTTCCTTTTTTTAAATTGATTTTTTTTTATTTTCATGACCCAAATGGTAAGTGACATAAACTTTTCCTATCTCTGAAAAGAAATTACTTCTAATAAGATTTAAATGGTTTGAAAAGTCCTGGGCTACACCTTTCTCCCATTCAGACTTATCACTGTGAAAGCTTATTAAAGTCTGAATAAAAGACTTACCAGCTTGAATTAATATCCCTTTGTGAGGTGTTTGAGTTTCTTTTCTCTCCCTTTGCTACCATATATTTTCTGAGGTCTTTTTCTACTGGGACAATGATTTTAGTGAATCCATTGCACAATAACAGGGCATTTTATGCCTTTAATGAATGCAATTTCCTTCCTAATGAAGTAGTGTGTATTGCAATATATTCAGTTACAACAGAATAGTTTATCTAAATGTGGAAAAGAATTAAAAAATCCCTGTGATTTTTCTGCAGGCTTTTTGTATAAAAACATTAAATAAAGAGAAACCTATGTTATTAATAGCCAAGTCCTGTAAAGGTCATCAGTGCTTAAATGCCTTAGATTCTAGAATGAAATTCACACCATGCTGTGTGATGCCTGAGATTCCAATGCTGTCTTGGACAGGATCCACAGCAGTGTGAAGAAAGCATCCCAGCTACTAGTCGATCCGGTCTCTTTGGGACCATTCCAGACCCAACAGTTTTTTGTAACACAAGACCAGGTGGCCTTTTCCTCTGAGCCTAGTCTGTACCCTGACTCAGACATTAGCTCAAAAGTAGAAAGTTTAGTTTTCAGTGTTTAATCCTGTTGCTATTTATGGATTTTACACCAAATTATAACACCCAACAATTCTAAGCAAAAATATACAAACCTGTCACAGAATTTTCAGTCTAAGTAGGGAGATGAAACTTGGTGCTACTGGATTTATGGAGACAACAATTCTGACATTGTCCTGTAAATTGTTACCTGAACTGATAAACATATTTTCATAAGTATAAAATCTGGTCTACTCTTGCATTTAAACACTCAATAAGTCTGAAAATAAGGAGCCATTTCAACATGTTCTTCATAGTAAATTAGAGACAATAGAGGTAAGTGCCCTCTGTATAAAATGAATAGTTATAGCTTTCAGCAATGATCTCATTTGAAATTTACAATTTTAGGAATCAAAGTAATTCTCACATGAGAGAGCAAAGATAATTATATACATTTTTTTCTATAACGTGATTTTCTTTCCTCTAATACTTTATTTTTTCTTGAATCTCAACTTCCTACGTCATAGTAGGCATGTTTTGAACTGCCAGGGCTCATTCTAACAATATGTTCAGGTCAAATAAACTCACACATTAAATAATTCATTGTTCTATAACTTACCTGCTCAGAATTTCTCAGATATTTCTGTCTGTGCTAAGTCATGGCAGGGAATTAATTTAAGACCTATCTAAGGACCATTTTCTCTGGTTTCATTCAGCATCTCCCAGACACATTTCCACATAGACACACTTCTCAATATGTGAAGAATTATCTACCTCTTAAAAGAGTAATTTTTAATTTTTAAATTTTTTTTTGCCATGTGACTACTCCCAATCTTTTACCAATATCTTAATTTATTACTGATCTGGACCAGTCCTTCTATGCTCTGACTCACCTTGCAACTCTTCCTGACTGGGGGCTTGCCTCAAATTCCACCTAGAAGGGATATCTTCAAGCTGTACTCCACCTCAATATCTATAGTCATAGCTGAAATTTGTAATTCAAAAGTTGTTGCTGAACTTCCCAAATAACACAAGTGGGTATTGCTCATTTACCTTTGTCAGTTATCCAAAAAGTCTAATTTTCAGCTGGACACTAGGCTGATGCTGAGCTTTTCTTATGGCAATGGTTATAAAAATTCTTTTTCTGTTAAGCCCACCATATAAATGAATTTAGTTACCTTCAGTCCTAAACTTCCATTCATTCCTCACTTCTTTTTTCATTTATTGTATGGCTGTTTCTCTTTGTTGGTTGTCCTCAGCAGGCCCAAGATTTTGTTTCTGTTCACTGTCTGGATGAGTGATCTAGTGTTCCTGACATTTGTGCTTTCAAATTCAGGGTGTATTGTCAATGTGTATTAATTCAAGTGACTTCAAATTCTCTTTACATAAACATTCATGCTCAAAAAGTTCAGCTATGGGACCACAGGAAACAAACACAATAGATTCATGAGAAGGATTGGAATAAATTTATTTTTTTATAATGAATATTCATAGCTATTTATTTTTCGCTGTTTGTCTGGTAACTTTAGACAAAGAAAATAGGATGAGTAGGAAACAGACTGAAAAGGGGGAAAAAATTAAAATATTATAGACACAAAGACAAAATTTAAGCACCACTTAATTTAGATAGAGAAATACATTTCAACCTACTCATCTCTCTAGATATTTTTCCTCTCTGCATTCTTGAAGTTGAAAAACACATTTAACAAAGCAGAAAACAGCAATTCCCACAAGACCAATAGAATCTAGGTGTGAAAACCAGCAGCTATTGAGAAACACATAATGCTACCAGGAGACCTCTCAACTGTTTTCTACACCCCTCAAAAACCCAAACATTTTCTTGTAATTCTGTTCTCTCTCCATTAGAATAAAATACATATAAAAGTGAGATGCAAAAGATGTTAATTTTAAATGCTCGTTCCTCTGTTTTTTCACTTGACTATGAACACATTTCTAGAGAGCTCTACTCTAGTCTTCCTTATTTTGCTAACTCTCCCGAGGCTCTCGGAGTCTGGTAATTGAAGGATTTCACCAAGCTTACATAGTGAAACAGTATTATTTTAACATTTTGACATAACTTGTCTATTTAATGCAAAGTGAAGTTAATGAAATTAATCCAGTGACTCAGGGAATGTATCTTTTGGAAACTGCCTTCAATTTGACAGAAAGAATTAATCACGCTTGAGATTAAATTAAAACAAGACAGGAAGTGTGCCCTTTTCTTTCCTTTTCTCTTTCCTTTAATTTCATTTCCCTTTATTTTAACAAATAGAAAACTTCAGGCATTAAGAAAAAAAATCTTAATTTATATGCTTTGTAGTTTCTCTAGTGTAACAGCTAAAGATATTGAGACCCATGAGAACAGAAATTGGGAAAAAAAGAGTGAAGAAGGCAGGAAATTTCCAAATTGGATTAACCACAGGGATCAGAAGCTGATTCCACTGGTAGCAGCACTGTCCTTAAGAGCTTTTAGCTCACTCTCTCTCCCTGCTGAGTTAACACCCAGCTTGAGGGTATAGAAATCTCTCTAGAGGCAACAAGTGTGATATTTTCCCTCTTTTCCCCCTGAAATAATCTATTACTTTTCTGATTACAAGGCAAACCTAAAAACTTTGTCCTTCATTCCTGTTTTTATATAATGAGGCAACCTGTGGGGGTTTTTATGAGGGGGTAAGAAAGGGGAGTTGCTTCATTTTTCACCATTGAATGATCTAAAATCTTCTGTATCCAAAGATTTTATGAGGGTTTTTTTTTAATGAGATTTTCTTTGCTGAACAGCTGAGGAATTATTGGGCGGAGCAGTAATAAAATTTAGGGTCCCATTGTAAATAACGAAGAAAAGCCTCCACTAAATTGTCATGAAAATTTCAGTAAGTCCAAAATAAGGATGTATAATTTTCAGCATCAGCTTCTTGAAAAGTTTAGAATATAAAGCTTTTCAAATCTATCTCATATAATCTCTTATAGAAATTTAGCTCTGTGGATTCTTCTGGAGCTACACAAATACTTCATAAAACCATTTAACATTATCTTGTCATTAAAGCGCATTTTGTGTCAGTTTGCACAATGGGGTCTTATCATAATACACCAACTTTAGCAAGTGTACCAACTAACAGAAATACTTGAGAAAAATTCCTCTCTGAATAGCAGCACAAGATAAGGACATTAAGTATCATCTTTCATTTTCCATATTTTTTTTCAACACTATAAGCAGCTGCTATTTTTTTTTTTAAAA
>NW_008675308.1:154599-164655 GCF_000695815.1 Acanthisitta chloris
TTTATAATTTTTTTTTCTGATTAAATGCATTTTTAATCAGCAATTCAAACCTTAACTTTCCAGCAGCATTTGAATTTACCCTGAATTCCTCATCCCATTCCTGCAGATGAGTTAATGTATATCTCAAATTATGAGCAAACAAACAAATAAGCAGCTCACACTCCTGATGGGTCCTAATTTCATGTATAACTAACTGCTAGTGAGCATCTTGTGAAATGAATGCTTTCCATTAATTTAATATTAAACTATTTACCATATTTCTGGATAATTATCAGCAAAAATTTAGCCATGAACTATGTTGGTTAAAAATCAGGCCTCAATTTTTCTACTATTACAATCACAACTGGAATGGAAAGTTCTTGTGAAAAATAGTTTTGACATTGAAAATATTACCTGAGGGAAAAAAAAAAAAAGAAAATCAAACAAGAATAACAATGTTAAAACAAAGACATATTGGTCAGCAATGCTCTTTGCTATCTGTTGATAAAAGCAAGACTTCTCTTCTATACAAATAATTGTGCTAATGACGAAGTCATCCTATGGAAGATAAATAAAAGTTTTATCAGAATAGTAAGTTAATATTATTGTAACACATTCCATGTCTTCCTATTCCTGACAACGCTATTTTCAATATATAGAATCCACAGCACTGATATTGGGGTTTTTTTTTTAATCCATTGCAACTATTAGGCCATCTATCACTTCTGTGATGGTATGCTCAGTTTGATTTAATGGATGTCATTTCTTCTAGAACTTCTGCCAAAATATCTGAGAAAAAAATCAGATAAAATGAAAGAGTCCTGACATTTCTGGAGAAACCAGTGTCAAGAGAAGTTACTGTGCAACATGTGATAGAATGCAAATTTGATCTTTCCCCTTCCTACTATTTTAAATCATTCACCAGCTTCATCAGCAAGTATATTTTTATTTTTGATCCATATGGTCTTACAAAATGCATCCACTTAATACCTTTACATAATTGACTCTCAATTATTTTTACCTCTGGCACATGACTGAAGCATGATACAGAGCCTCAATTATTTGTTAAGCAGACAGGACATAAACTGTATGGGTATAGTGCCATCTAATGCCATGGAAAGTTCAGAGATGTTATGCTCTCATCACCTTCAACCTTTGGAAAGGTTAAGGGCACCAAAACCTTCAATGATAAACAGAAAATTTAAGTAAAAAGCGTTCCTGAAATAACCAGGAAAAACTAAAATGGATAGTATTGAATATTCTTTTCTTGCTTTTACAAAACTGTGTCTATTTTAAAGCATAACAGTTTGAAATATTTTAAGTACAGTTGATTGATATGTAGATCTATAGTTCTAAATGCTTTCTATCCAAAAGCAAAAATTTTGCTGAGCCAAATAAGAGTTAAAGGGGTCTACAGACAGAAATCACGAGAGAAGGCAAAATTTGCCATGGGTTGTTGCCATAGGAAGATATAAACCTTTTATTTTTTGCTAAATATGTTCTGATATGCAATGACTTTTAGGATAAAATTCCCTCATCATCTAGTTATATTTAACAATGTTTACTGTTATTCACTTTGAGAAAATTCATCTTGAATGTATTTGGCTACTTGATGCATTCAGAAAATTTCTGTTTTCCCCTCTTCTAATAATTATTCCTTTAATTTCCTTCACAGTTTTATTTTCCTTGTTTAACTCTTTCTCCACATCTCTTATGATCCATGAGTCATCTTTATGCATTATTTTATGCTAACTACCTTTGCACTATTTGGCTTTGCATCAGATTCTCACAACATCAGGTGTCTATGACACTTAAGGTGATGATGAATTCTATCAAAGTGTTTTAATCAAACAAAATAGTTTGTATTTATATGGTATAAAGCTGCACCATTTTCCGATGCCTAAACTTTGTCCTATAACAAGTGTTCCAATATGCTTTTCTTTTTCCTAAAACTGATGAGCTCTTAACATAACTCAACTGCCACAGGCTACATTAGATTTCTTGTTAATCAGTTGACAGAATGTTCTTATGAACATCACAGTTTGTAAATTGTAATCTAAACAGATTTCAGAATTGGACAGTAATGTCATTTCATTGCAGCATCATACCTAAACACAGTATGTACCAGCATGATTGCAGACTACAAAAAACTTCAGTTGGTCATATTCCTGTCACCAGAGTACATTATGTGTTATGAAAACAATTATAGCAAATACTTAACCGTCCTGTATCACTTGTCTTCCCTACTTGACTCCCAATAAGCTGAGACCTGTGCAAGAGGTCAAACAATAATTGGCAAAACTTTTTTCCATATTTTATTTTTGTCTGTTTTGCATGACCTACATTGCTAAAGTATGAATAACTTATGTCCAGGAGAAGACAAAACTAGTTCATTCAATGAAATTTCCTTCCATTCTCACCATAGCAAAGTTTTACTGCTTGGTTTCCAAGGTGAATTGAAATCCTGACTCCAAACACTAAGTCTCGTAGTCAAGTGAGCTTCCTGTAGTTGTCAGGCACAGTGTTGCATTCTGAGGCCTGCTTTTCTGTGCATAATTTATTCAGTTTCAAATAGATATGAATACCTCTTTGTACTCAGCGTAATAAGAATTAACATATGGAGGACTGCATAAATATTCATGTGAGTTTATGATCAAACTGGAATCACAGGCCTGGGAAAGGCTGCAACCTGATGTTCAAAATCTGCTGATAAAGAAGTAGTAGACCTCCCCCAGGAAATCTGTTTCAGTAATTACCTATGCTTCACCTTTGCTGGAACATCTTAGATATTTAAAATTTGTTTTGATTTCCTCTTAACATTATTCAAGCCCCAGATCCTATGTTCTTTCCTCAAGCCACCAGAGTTTCTCGACTGGTGATTGCTTTCCATCTTCTGATGGCTATCATTCATCCAGATGACAGATTTCCATCTGGTTTGCATCTATCTTGAAGGGTTCAAGATAGACAAGGTACTCCAGCTGAGAGCTTCCCAAATCTGTATGATGAAAAGAGTACTCCTGTATATAGATGAATCTATGGGATTTGCTTATTGCTGTAGTATAATATTGCTGTTTCATGTTTAATTTGATTTGTTATTACACACTAGATGTTTTTCTGTTGTTTAGCTAGATGTCCCCAATCCTGCATGTCAACTATTTCAGTTTGACAAGGTCATATGAAATTTGTAGTCATCTTTCAGCAGCCACTCCCAGGTTGGATTAATCACAAATGCATTGTGATGCATTACCAATGTAATTAGCACAATCTGCGTTCCTTCATCCTGCTTATTAATGAAATATTAACGTCTGCAGAATCTACCTTGCACATCTTTGCATTCTGGTGTACTAATACTCTCTCAGCAGGGGTTGTCCAGTCATTGGATCCTTGCTGTAGTGCTTCCATTTACACAACATTCAATCAGACTGCTTATGAGATTTACAGGATGTGATTAATTTTTTTCTCTTCTGGATTGAATATTGCTCATTTAATTTTCTTCTATATTTTTCTAGTTCACTTGATTGTTCCATTATTTTAATAGAGGTTAAAATTAATTTGATTATATCTGCAAGTCACAAAGTCCTACTTTTTAATCCTTTCTGAAGACAACTCCACATTTCAGTTTTCTTTATTTTCTTTATTGTTCTTGAGTTTTCACATGCAATGCAATGATCACAGAGATTTCATTAACCATTTTTTTTAGTAACCTGGATGTGTTTTAGCACACTTATCATGATTGACACAAAACAAATACCTCAATCTCTAAATTTTAGTTTTCTGTTTGAAGACCCCCTCTACTGTTCACATTGCATCCTTTTACATTAACATATAATTTTTCATTTAGTCTGTTGGGCCTTTGGTAGAATATTTAAACCATCATTTAGTCTTTAAACCAGAGTGCCCACCCCTACAATTTTCCTCATACTTCTATGGATATCTTTACTCATCAGGAAAACATCACCTGATTTTGCATGATATATCTCTGAAACACCACACTTAATACACTCACATACAGCAACAGTATTTTTCCTACCATTCCCTTCGTACTATGCCTTCTTATGAATAGTACAACAGCTTAAAATGCTTTAAAAATATCTAATTTCTATGCAAATTGCCTACAATAATGTTTGCTCACAGGATGCAATTCTCATCCTCTGATTGATAGAAGGCCAGTAGCAAATCTCATTTCAATTTGTCAACTATTTTGGTATTTGGCATAATCAGACTGCTGGCTAAGGACACCTTCTGCATCCATACTTTGGGGATAGGTAATGATGATAGACATACTCACATAACAGCCTTTCACCCAGGAGGATCCAGAAAATACTGCAGAGAACATGGATTGAAAAGTATTTGTATTCTTCAATTGTTTTATTCACCTCACTGAAATGAACTGTTGTAACTCTCTTTAAGAGTCTCACTCCAGGAATAAATAGCATAATATACAGAGAAACACAAGAATTCTGTGTTTTGGTGAGCAAACATCTCCATCACATGTTTTCAAGGATATTCTAAGAGTAGCAGTTTAATTTTATACTATTATTTTTTTCCTTGTGTGAATCAAAGGCAATTTGGGAGCTGTTGAGAGGCAATGAAAATCGAGTACTGAAACACTAGTCACAAGTTATTCTGAAATATCATACACAAATTATTTAGAAATAATCATATGGTCTTCTGTGAGTACTGTCCTGATCTTAAAGAGAAAAGCCATCAGAGAATCCACAGGTATGAAATAGTAGTGAAAAGAAATCTGTCCCCTGGGACTTGACACTTTCTGGGGCATCCTTGCAAAGGATGAGCGACTACTAAATGATGTATTGCATGTATACAAAAGCAGCTGCCATTTCCACATAGATTTTATTTTTACTAAATAACATTTGTCTCTGCAACACAGAACAACATTTTCTCCTCCCCCCTGGCCCTCAAAATAAAAGAAATCCAACTAATGAGTTGATCAAATTGATTTTTGAAACCTGTAAGCTTCAGTGTTCTACATAAGGAAGGAAAAAAATAAATCACTGATTATGTCCTGAGCAAGGTAACATCAAGAACACAAAGACCTGAATTCTCAAAGAGAAGTGTCAAGGCCTGTTAAATTTCTGTTGAGATGAGGAGTTGGATTGGTCAAAGTACCAGAGGTAATATACAAAGTGACTATTACCCCAATGGGTTTGGTCAATAGATCTCCAGGCAAAACACTTAGCATGCTAAGCTTTTTAGGATGTGCTCTTTCATTGGATCTGATGATGGAGAAATTCCAGCAGCCTCCTTCTGAGGGTTTTCTGTAAAGGAGCAATGATTGCCTTGTTGGGGGGAAAAAAATGACCTATTCAGAAAGGTATGTTCTCATAAGACTGTCCAGCAGAACTCAAGGCAGAGTGGGGAGCAGATGACTTTTCAGAAGTCTTTATGGATCATACACTGTGCTATAGTTTGTTTTATCATAAATTATATCTTCTAAGCACTCTAAGTTGTTCTGAATAGGGGAAATAATGCAGAATTTTATTTTATTTTATTCAAGTACATTTTCTACCCCTTTAAATTTGTGTTTAATGAGGGTAATATAACTCAATAGTATTTCTATAAATGGGAAAATAAAACCTGAACAAAACCTCCTGAAAGCAAAAATAAAGCATGTGACTGGTGGAATAGAAAATACAGAAAAGAGAAGCAAAATTAATTAACTCCTTGTAAGACTGAAGAGCATGGAAGTAACAATTTTTGGATATGACTAGCTGTCTGGAGTAACTGCAGTCCTTCAGTAATGTAAAAATTATAAAGTGCCATGCCTTTTCAGGGAGGGGTATGTTGTGTGAATAGTTACTCCTTCCCTGGCAGGGGAGATGGAGCAGTTCTGCCCATCACCTTCTGACTTATCCTGGACAAGCTAGGTAATATGGAGATAGAGATACCACGACTAATATGGTCCTTAATATGAAGTATGATCTTTACACTTGGGAAATACAGTCAATGAGAAGTAGAGCAGAGCATGAAATTTGTTGATGAGGTGCTTCATTTCAGGAGGGGTTGCTGGCAAAACTGCATGTCTTCTCGTGCTTAAACCTTGTCTTTCTCTACACATTTTTCCAAGACCAATGCACTTGAGAGAAACTTTTTTTTTCTTCCAGGGTGTTACCAGGACTCCCTCCAGTACCAATGAGTGGAAGGTTATCTCCAGTTTTTATGTCATACATAGACTATCAATTTTCAGAATTCAACTTCAAAAATATTAAAAAGGGACCTGTCATATAGATTCATACCACATATTCCTCTTATATCTGGAGTTATGACTTACCATGTATTAGCCTGAAGGAAAAGTTCTTTCCTCAGTCCATGGTCAGGCTAAGAATTATGAGTCCTTCCTTTTTTATGCCCACAAAAATTATTTTAATAGAAAACTTTGAAGTATATGAAAAAGCACCTTATAATTAAAGTATTTGCATTAGGAACTGTTATACTGTAACTTTAAGAACTTGGTACCTTTCCTGAAGTTACATTAAAATCCTAATAGATCTGGCCACTTTTAATCAGCTTTACTATACTATTAAACTCCAGCTAAGACTTCAGAATACTTGGAAAATAAAAGTACTCTATATGCAGTTGAGAATAGATACAAAATTACTCCATGTTGGACACAGGATAAATCTTCCTTCCTTTTTTCTGCTGCAGAAACGCTTACTGACTGCTTTTTGATTGACCTTCTGGCATTGTTAGGTTGGAATACATGAAATTTGGTTTTGGGTTTTGTTTGGATTTCTTTTGTCTGAGATAATATTGAAATACCCTGAGGGTTTTATAATGCATGTACCAGAGACATTCACTGAATTGCTAATGACCTGGTGGGTATAGTGTTTCTGAAGGCAGATTTGCCTCAAAGCAGAGGCTGTGACTGACTTACTGAGCACTGAGTGGGAAAATGAAATGAGCAGAAAAACATTTCCGTGCAAAAGTAATTTCCTTCTACTTTCCACAAAATAAAAGTCAAAATCTCATTTAAAATGTAATCTTGAATGGCATCTTGAAGGGATCCAAGGCTGTAGAGGAGATTTTGATGATTGGTCATTTCTCAGAAAGACCACGTAGAAAGTGATGCTTACAAGATTTGTAGGGGAAGATGCTGAAAAAAGTACACAAAATTCACCTTCTCTGCATAACTGCAAAATGGTAATGGCTGACAAAGTAAATGAAATGCAGCATGGAGACCTACAGACAATCAGGTGACTTGTGCTATGACATGACGAAATAGATGAAATGACCCACATTTCCTGTCCCCTGAAATGTCACCCCGGCACACTGCTGGCCCCAGGCCTGGTTCTGGTGAAGTGCCCTGCCACTGCTGCACCACACATAGCATTACGAAGTTTGGGTACAAAATCTTCCACTACTGAACACCTTTAAGTCTGTGCAAAAATCCCTATAAAATCTGACTGGTGTGATACCCATCTGGGAAGCACAGGCAGGAATAAACATTCTGGGAATTCATAATAAAAAAAAAGGCATTAAAGAAGAAGAATATGACAGGCCAGATTTTACCAGGATATTTTGCTAATCAATTCTCAATTCTCAGCTTCTCTTGGTAAAGATATGGATGTTTCAGGAAGATTCTTCCCGAACTAAGGCTCATTCTCCCTTCTTTATTTTCATTGGAAACAAATTTAATCATTGTTTCTTGAACTTTTTATTTTTATTTGTCTAATATTTAGCCTGGATCACATATATATTTTTGCATCTGTTCAGGAGCAGAGGAGGAATGATGTGCATGTAAAAGGTAAAAAGCTGTGTCTAACAAACACAAGAACTCAGATGCTTAATGGATATTGGATGTCTTCTAATCTGCATGCAATCTTTTTTAGCATCATCGGGTTCACATTCTCTTTTCAGTAGATTTTTATCCTGTGTAATTTTTTTGCTTGTTTAAAAAAAAGTTATGTATTTCAGTTAATCATAAATCTCATTATGCACAATGTAAGTTGTATATACTTATATATTGCTGTCATTTGAATGTGTTAGATTAGCTTTATTTAACGTAATGATGGAAATTGTATTTTCTTATCTGTAAAATATAGCTTTTAACCACAGACATATTAAATATGTAATTATAAATGATAAGGAAAAAAAATGGGAAAAGCTTGCAAGACATTGTATCGAACAGAATACAAAATAATTGTAGAAGCTCCTATCCTCTCTTATACTTGCAGATATTTATTTATGTTTCCTCTACTTAAGTTCAAGTATATACACCTCTGGACCTCAGCACTGAACCAGATTGCTCATGCCAGCTATGCAGAGTGGGTTTATAACTCCACACATCCTTACACGACCATAATCATGTGTGTGTGTGTGTGTGTATGCACTTACATAAATAGTTTTTCTATTTTACCTCTAATCTCTTTAAAGCCTAATCAGAATAATCTGACATTCTGAAATTTTTATCTAGCAATCTCTTAGATGACTGTAGAGCTGAAACATGCAGATAAAATACAATTTGGAGTTGCAGGATCAATACACAAAACAAATATATCTTGGAAATGGAGATCTATTACATTAAAGAAACATACTGCATCTGAAACATGCAAACCTGAAGTTCAAAAAATGAAGAGCAAGGTCCTACATCTGGGTTATGGCAATCCCAGGCACACCTACAGGTTGGGTGCAGAAATAATCGAGATCAGCAACGTGGAGAAAGACCTGGAAGTTATGGTAGGTGGGGAACTCACCATGAGCCAGTTGCATATGCTTGCAGCCCAGAAAGCCAATCAAATCCTGGGCTGCATCAAAAGGAGTGTGCCCAGCAGATCAAAGGAGGTGATTCTCTCCCTCTATTCTGCTCTTGTGAGACCCAGCTTGGAATACTGTGTGCAGTTCTGGTGTCCTCAACATAAGAAGGTCATGGAACTGTTGGAGCAAGTCCAGAGGAGGCCACGAAGCTGATAAGAGGACTGGAGCATCTCCCCTATGAGGACAGGCTGAGGAAGGTGGGGCTGTTTAGCCTGGAGAAGGGATGGTTGTATGGAGACCTCATAGCAACCTTTCAGTATGTGATGGGGCTACAGGGGAGCTGGAGAGTCTCTACTCTTTATAAGGAGCTGCAGTGATAGTACAAGGTGTAATGGATTCAAGTTGAAGGAGGGGAAATTTAGGCTAGATATTAGGAAGAAGTTTTTTCCTATGAGGGTGATGAGACACTGGAACAGGTTGCTCATGGAGGTAGTGGATGCCCCAACCCTGGCAGTGTTCAAAGCCAGGTTGGATGAAGCCTTGAGCAACCTGGTCTAGTGGGAAGGTGTCCCTGCCTACGGCAGGGGCAGTTGGGACTATACGATCTGTAGGGTCCTTTCTAACTCCCAAAACTCTATGATTCTATGATTCTATGAAAGTCACAGGTTTTTCTTCCTGTTATGTGTAGATGATTATTAATAAACTTTCCACATAATAAAAACCTGCAACAAAAAGAAAAAAACCACCAAAAACCTCCAAACAAAACAAACCCCCCCAAACAAAACCAAAAAAACCCCTCAAAACCAAAATATAAACAACCCCCCACAATAACAACAACAACAACAAAAATAAAGAAAAAGCCCAAACACCAAAACAAAACAGATAATTCTGAGGGGAGAAATGTGCATCTGCTTTTCTTGCCATGGTTTTGATTGATGGCAGCCAGTAGCAGTTGAGCTGAGGCATGACAGAATGAGTTGTAGAGGATTTTTGGCATATATGTACCGCTGTGTAATTTTCTGTGACCCTTAATAATGCTTTGAAACTGAAGCAACCTATTATGAGCAAAGAGCTGACCATACCCCAACTGCTTATCAGGCAGCTTTAAACTTGAGGAGGATCCAGAGTCCAGTGGCAGGCTCAGTGGAGAGGTTCAGCTCAGAATGAGAATGTCTAAGTACAGGTCATATATTGCATCTCCTCCTTACACCCCTACACCTGCCCCTCTGGCACCAATGCAGGCATTACCAGCTGCCTGGCTGAAGCTGTCAGGACACATCTGCTTTGAACCAAAGTAAAGGTATTTCATTTTCCCACAGGGTTTTCCATCCACTTTTGAAGGTCTGATGATGGCTCAGGAAA